>NC_040879.1:75917307-75964625 GCF_003676215.2 Rhopalosiphum maidis | reverse complement strand
GTGGAAATTAATTGAGAATTGAGTGTTTCATAAGCAGTTTTTAAAATTGAATTTAAAACGACGTTCAAAAATTGTCATTTAAAAGCATGTTTATAGTGTTTATGAAGTATCAGCATCAAACGAAATACATGGAATTAATAATGCTAAATAAGAATCATTTACCCAATTAATGGTCTAGGTTTCATGATATTACTTTTTGTTTCACTAATATTAATTGCTATCAATTACATACAGAATTATTACACGTACCTTGCAAAAGACCATATTGTTATTAAAGTATCTTCTAGTTTTATTTCAAATAAGATGTTGGTATTTTCCAAAGTGGTATAAATGCAAATTCCTGTCTCAGCAAGCCTTGATTGAACTGCTGCTCTGCAATCTGAAAAAAATGTAGTCAGTTAAATATGTTAAATTAGTGGAGAATTAAGAGAATTGAGTGTTTCATAAGCAGTTTAAAATATGAATTATAACACGAGTCAAATTGTCATTTAAAAGCATGTTTATAGTGTTTATGAAGTATCAGCATCAACGAAATACATGGAATTAATAATGCTTAATAAGAATCATTTACCCAATTAATTGGTCTAGGTTTCATGATATTACTTTTTGTTTCACTAATATTAAGTTGCTATCAATTACATACAGTTATTATTACACGTACCTTGCAAAAGACCATTATTGTTATTATAAGTATCTTCTAGTTTATTTTCAAAATAAGATGTTGATATTTCCAAAGTGGTATAAATGCAAATTCCTGTCTCAGCAAGCCTTGATTGAACTGCTGCTCTGCAATCTGAAAAAAATGTAGTCAGTTAAATATGTAAAATTAGTGGAGAATTAATTGAGAATTGAGTGTTTCATAAGCAGTTTAAAATATGAATTTATAAACACGAGTCAAAAATTGTCATTTAAAAGCATGTTTATAGTGTTTATGAAGTATCAGCATCAATGAATTACATGGAAGTTAATAATGCTAAAAAAGAATCATTTACTTAATCCAATTGTCACTACTACACACCATAAGGAGAACGAAAATAATTCTATAACAACTAGTGCGTGGACAACACTGGATAATTTAGAAATTGAAACAAACAAAACAAAAACTAACAGACAACCTTCATTTTTAATACAAAATAATTGAAAACTATTTACAGTTGAAACTTTAACACAAGTACGAATGTAAAACTGTAAAAAGATACGAAATTTAAGCATAAACAGATGATAACAAATAATAATTATGATAAGCCATAAAAGATTGTACAAATTAACAGAATGTTTTGTACTTTTAAAAAAGAATACACTTGTACAATAACTGAAAAATACCCCTTTTCCATATGAATTTGATGATAATTTTTCAATGATAAATTTAAATCATTTTCTTAATGCATTGGTCGAGGATCAGGACACTGACTTGTGTTAACTTCGGGCGTAAAATATGAACAATTCGTTGATATTATAAATATTCTTTCGTAAATGTAACAAGACATGCGGTCAAAAGCCTAATAAATATACCGCCCACATCCGGAGACCAGTGGAACGGTGAACGGCTCACAAGCAACTAGATTCTTCCTGTGGCAGGTCAGCCGTCGACCATGGTATGGGGAACCTCCCGCCCTCTGTTGGTGTTAATATCGACTTAATGATTAATTCTTCTATAAACAGTTGAAAATGTGAATTGTAATTTTTGTCAAAATTATCATTTATATATAGTCTAAAAAAAGATTTTATAGCATAGGTAAATAAGAAGAATAAAAATTAAAAGCTAAAAGTGTTTACTAATCTTTTATTCATATATATAACAAATAACAATTGTTTCACAACTAATAATTTATTATCAATTATATTCAATAACCATTACACACACATTGCATAAATCCAAATTATTATCAGTATCTTCTAGTTTTTTTTCAAAATGAGATGTTGATACTTTCCCAAAGTGGTATGAATGCAAATTTCTGTCTCAGCAAGCCTTGGGTGAACTGCTGCACTGCAATCTGAAAAAATGTAGTCAGTTAAATTTGTAAGATTGGTGGAGAATTAATTGAGAAATGAGTGTTTCATAATCAGTTTAAAATATGAATTTAAAACACGAGTCAAAATTATCATTTAAAAGCATGTTTACAGTGTTTATGAAGTATCAGCATCAATGAATTACATGGAAGTTAATAAAGTAAATAAGAAGAATCATACATAATTTAATGGTGTTGGTTTCATGTCAATTAATTGAGAATTGAGTGTTTCATAAGCCATAAAAAATTTGAATTTTAATATACTCCAAAATTATCATATAAAACATGTTTTATAGAGTTTATGAAACATTGGCTTAAATGTAATGTATGAAAGTAATTATTGCTAAATAAGAAACATATTCTCTTTCTAGTAGTGAAGGTTTCAAGATACTAACATGAGAATTGAGTATTTAATAAGCAATTAAAAATGAATTTTTGAAATACGCCAAATCTACCATATAAAAACATGTTTATAGTGTTTATGAAGTATTGGCTCAAATGAAATGTATGAGAGTAATTAATGCTAAATAAGAAAACCATATTTTCTTTCTAGTGGTCAAGGTTTCAAAAGACTAAATTGAGAATTCAGTATTTCATAAGCAATTAAAAAAATGAATTGTAAAATACGTCAAATTACCATATAAAACATGTTTTATAGAGTTTATGAAACATTGGCTTAAATGTAATGTATGAGAGTAATTAATGCTAAATTAGAACATTTTCTCAATCTAGTGGTCAAGGTTTCAAGGTACTAACATGAGAATTGAGTATTTTATAAGCAATTAAAAAATTTGAATTTGTAATTTACATTAAAATTATCATATAAAAACATGTTTTATAGAGTTTATGAAACATTGGCTTAAATGTAATGTATGAAAGTAATTAATGCTAAATAAGAAACATATTTTCTTTCTAGTGGTCAAGGTTCAAGATACTAACATGAGAATTGAGTATTTAATAAGCAATTAAAAATGAATTTGTAAAATACGCCAAAATCTACCATATAAAAACATGTTTTATAGTGTTTATGAAGTATTGGCTCAAATGAAATGTATGAGAGTAATTAATGCTAAATAAGAAACATATTTTCTTTCTAGTGGTCAAGGTTTCAAAAGACTAAATTGAGAATTCAGTATTTCATAAGCCATAAAAAAATTTGAATTTGTAATTTACGTTAAAATTATCATATAAAAACATGTTTTATAGTGTTCATGAAGTATCAGCATAACAAAAATACATGGAAGTTAATAATGCTAAATAAGAATCATTTACTTAATCATTGGTCTTGTTTCATGATACTAATTTTTTGTTTCACTAGATTAATGTGCTATCAATTATATTCAATAACAATTACACACACATTGCATAAATCCAATATTATTATCCATATCTTCTAGTTTATTTTCAAAATAAGATGTTGAACTTTCCAAAGTAGTATGAATGCAAATCCTGTCTCAGCAAGCCTTGTGGTGAACTGCTGCACTGCAATCTGAAAAAAATGTAGTTAAGTAAATATGTAAAATGGTGGAGATTAAAGAGAATTGAGTGTTTCATAAGCAGTTTAAAATATGAATTTATAACACGAGTCAAAATTCATTTAAAAGCATGTTTATAGTTTTGTTAGAAGTATCAGCATCAACGAATACATGGAATTAATAATGCTTAATAAGAATCATTTACCAATTAATGGTTTGGTTTCATGATATTTATTTTTGTTTCACTAAATTAAGTTGCTATCAATTACATACAGATATTACACACCTTGCAAAAGACCCTATGTTATTTAAGTATCTTCTAGTTTATTTTCAAAATAAGATGTTGATATTTTCCAAAGTGGTATGAATGCAAATTCCTGTCTCAGCAAGCCTTGATTGAACTGCTGCTCTGCAATCTGAAAAAAATGTAGTCAGTTAAATATGTAAAATTAGTGGAGAATTAATTGAGAATTGAGTGTTTCATAAGCAGTTTAAAATATGAATTTATAACACGAGTCAAAATTGTCATTTAAAAGCATGTTTATAGTGTTTATGAAGTATCAGCATCAACGAAATACATGGAATTAATAATGCTTAATAAGAATCATTTACAATTAATTGGTCTAGGTTTCATGATATTTACTTTTGTTTCACTAATATTAAGTTGCTATCAATTACATACAGTTATTATTACACGTACCTTGCAAAAGACCATTATTGTTATTATAAGTATCTTCTAGTTTATTTTCAAAATAAGATGTGGATTTTCCAAAGTGGTATAAATGCAAATTCCTGTCTCAGCAAGCCTTGATTGAACTGCTGCTCTGCAATCTGAAAAAATGTAGTCAGTTAAATATGTAAAATTAGTGGAGAATTAATTGAGAATTGAGTGTTTCATAAGCAGTTTAAAATATGAATTTATAACACGAGTCAAAATTGTCATTTAAAAGCATGTTTATAGTGTTTATGAAGTATCAGCATCAATGAATTACATGGAAGTTAATAATGCTAAAAAAGAATCATTTACTTAATCCAATTGTCACTACTACACACCATAAGGAGAACGAAAATAATTCTATAACAACTAGTGCGTGGACAACACTGGATAATTTAGAAATTGAAACAAAAAAAAAAAAAACTAACAGACAACCTTCATTTTTAATACAAAATAATTGAAAACTATTTACAGTTGAAACTTTAACACAAGTACGAATGTAAAACTGTAAAAAGATACGAAATTTAAGCATAAACAGATGATAACAAATAATAATTATGATAAGCCATAAAAGATTGTACAAATTAACAGAATGTTTTGTACTTTTAAAAAAGAATACACTTGTACAATAACTGAAAAATACCCCTTTTCCATATGAATTTGATGATAATTTTTCAATGATAAATTTAAATCATTTTCTTAATGCATTGTCGAGGATCAGGACACTGACTTGTGTTAACTTCGGGCGTAAAATATGAACAATTCGTTGATATTATAAATATTCTTTCGTAAATGTACAAGACATGCGGTCAAAAGCCTAATAAATATACCGCCCCACTCCGGAGACCAGTGGAACGGTGAACGGCTCACAAGCAACTAGATTCTTCCTGTGGCAGGTCAGCCGTCGACCATGGTATGGGGAACCTCCCGCCCTCTGTTGGTGTTAATATCGACTTAATGATTAATTCTTCTATAAACAGTTGAAAATGTGAATTTGTAATTTTTGTCAAATTATCATTTATATATAGTCTAAATAAAAGATTTTTATAGCATAGGTAAATAAGAAGAATAAAAATTTAAAGCTAAAAGTGTTTACTAATCTTTTATTCATATATATAACAAATAACAATTGTTTCACAACTAATAATTTATTATCAATTATATTCAATAACCATTACACACACATTGCATAAATCCAATATTATTATCAGTATCTTCTAGTTTTTTTTCAAAATGAGATGTTGATACTTTCCCAAAGTGGTATGAATGCAAATTTCTGTCTCAGCAAGCCTTGGGTGAACTGCTGCACTGCAATCTGAAAAAATGTAGTCAGTTAAATTGTAAGATTGGTGGAGAATTAATTGAGAAATGAGTGTTTCATAATCAGTTTAAAATATGAATTTAAAACACGAGTCAAAATTATCATTTAAAAGCATGTTTACAGTGTTTATGAAGTATCAGCATCAATGAATTACATGGAAGTTATAAGTTAAATAAGAATCATTACTAAAGTTTAATGGTGGTTTGGTTCATGTCAATTAATTGAGAATTGAGTGTTTCATAAGCCATAAAAAATTTGAATTTTTATATACTCTAAAATTATCATATAAAAACTGTTTTAATAGAGTTTTATGACACATTGGCTTAATGTAATTTATGAAAGTAATTATTGCTAAATAAGAAACATATTCTCTTTCTAGTAGTGAAGGTTTCAAGATACTAACATGAGAATTGAGTATTTAATAAGCAATTAAACAAATGAATTTTTGAAATACGCCAAATCTACCATATAAAAACATGTTTTATAGTGTTTTATGAAGTATTGGCTCAAATGAAATGTATGAGAGTATTATGCTAAATAAGAAACATATTTCTTTCTAGTGGTCAGGTTTCAAAAGACTAAATTGAGAATTCAGTATTTCATAAAGCAATTAAAAAATGAATTGTAAAATACGTCAAATTTACCTAATAAAACATGTTTATAGAGTTATGAAACATTGGCTTAAATGTAATGTATGAGAGTAATTAATGCTAATTAAGAACCATTTTTCTCATCTAGTGGTCAAGGTTTAAGGTACTAACATGAGAATTGAGTATTTTATAAGCAATTAAAAAATTTGAATTTGTAATTTACATTAAAATTATCATATAAAAACATGTTTTATAGAGTTTATGAAACATTGGCTTAAATGTAATGTATGAGAGTAATTAATGCTAAATAAGAAACATATTTTCTTTCTAGTGTCAAGGTTTCAAGGTACTAACATGAGAATTGAGTATTTAATAAGCAATTAAAAAAATGAATTTGTAAAATACGCCAAATCTACCATATAAAAACATGTTTTATTAGTGTTTATGAAGTATTGGCTCAAATGAATGTATGAGAGTAATTATGCTAATAAGAAACATATTTTCTTTCTAGTGGTCAAGGTTTCAAAAGACTAAATTGAGAATTCAGTATTTCATAAGCCATAACAAATTTGAATTTGTAATTACGTTAAAATTATCATATAAAAACATGTTTTATAGTGTTTCATGAAGTATCAGCATCAACAAAAATACATGGAAGTTAATAATGCTAAATAAGAATCATTTACTTAATTCATTGGTCTTGGTTTCATGATACTAATTTTTGTTCACTAGTATTAATGTGCTATCAATTATATTCACTAACCATTACACACACATTGCATAAATCCAACATTATTATCAATATCTTCTAGTTTTATTTTCAAATAAGATGTTGATACTTTCCCAAAGTAGTATGAATGCAAATTCCTGTCTCAGCAAGCCTTGGGTGAACTGCTGCACTGCAATCTGAAAAAAATGTAGTTAGTTAAATATGTAAAATTAGTGGAGAATTAATAGAGAATTGAGTGTTTCATAAGCAGTTTAAAATATGAATTTATAACACGAGTCAAAATTGTCATTTAAAAGCATGTTTATAGTGTTTATGAAGTATCAGCATCAACGAAATACATGGAATTAATAATGCTTAATAAGAATCATTTACCCAATTAATTGGTCCTAGGTTTCATGATATTTACTTTTTGTTTCACTAATATTAAGTTGCTATCAATTACATCAGTTATTATTACACGTACCTTGCAAAGACCATTATTTTTATTATCAGTATCTTCTAGTTTATTTTCAAAATAAGATGTTGGTATTTTCCAAAGTGGTATAAATGCAAATTCCTGTCTCAGCAGCCTTGATTGAACTGCTGCTCTGCAATCTGAAAAAAAATGTTCAGTTAAATATGTAAAATTAGTGGAGAATTAATTGAGAATTGAGGTGTTTCATAAGCAGTTTAAATTATGAATTTATAACACGAGTCAAAATTGTCATTTAAAAGCATGTTTATAGTGTTTATGAAGTATCACAGCATCAACGAAATACCTGGAATTAATAATGCTTAATAAGAATCATTTCCCCAATTAATTGGTCTAGGGTTTCATGATATTACTTTTGTTTCACTAATATTAATGTGCTATCAATTACATACCGTTATTATTACACGTACCTTGCAAAAGACCATTTATTTGTTATTATAAGTATCTTCTAGTTTATTTTCAAAAAGATGTTGGTATTTTCCAAGTGGTATAAATGCAAATTCCTGTCTCAGCAAGCCTTGATTGAACTGCTGCTCTGCAATCTTAAAAAATGTAGTCAGTTAAATATGTAAAATTAGTGGAGAATTATTGAGAATTGAGTGTTTCATAAGCAGTTTAAAATATGAATTATAACACGAGTCAAAATTGTCATTTAAAAGCATGTTTTATAGTGTTTATGAAGTATCAGCATCAATGAATTACATGGAAGTTAATAATGCTATAAAAAGAATCATTTACTTAATCCAATTGTCACTACTACACACCATAAGGAGAACGAAAATAATTCTATAACAACTAGTTGCGTGACAACACTGGATAATTAGAAATTGAAACAAACAAAACAAAACACTAACAGACACCTTCATTTTTAATACAAAATAATTGAAAATCTATTTACAGTTGAAACTTTAACACAAGTACGAATGTAAAACTGTAAAAAGATACGAATTTAAGCATAAACAGATGATAACAAATATAATTATGATAAGCCATAAAAGATTGTACAAATTAACAGAATGTTTTGTACTTTTAAAAAAGAATACACTTGTACAATAACTGAAAAATACCCCTTTTCCATATGAATTTGATGATAATTTTTCAATGATAATTTAAATCATTTTCTTAATGCATTGGTCGAGGATCAGGACACTGACTTGTGTTAACTTCGGGCGTAAATATGAACAATTCGTTGATATTATAAATATTCTTTCGTAATGTACAGACATGCGGTCAAAAGCCTAATAAATATACCGCCCCACTCCGGAGACCAGTGGAACGGTGAACGGCTCACAAGCAACTAGATTCTTCCTGTGGCAGGTCAGCCGTCGACCATGGTATGGGGAACCTCCCGCCCTCTGTTGGTGTTAATATCGACTTAATGATTAATTCTTCTATAAACAGTTGAAAATGTGAATTTGTAATTTTTGTCAAATTATCATTTATATATAGTCTAAATAAAAGATTTTTATAGCATAGGTAAATAAGAAGAATAAAAATTAAAAGCTAAAAGTGTTTACTAATCTTTTATTCATATATATAACAAATAACAATTGTTTCACAACTAATAATTTATTATCAATTATATTCAATAACCATTACACACACATTGCATAAATCCAATATTATTATCAGTATCTTCTAGTTTTTTTTCAAAATGAGATGTTGATACTTCCCAAAGTGGGTATGAATGCAAATTTCTGTCTCAGCAAGCCTTGGGTGAACTGCTGCACTGCAATCTGAACAAATGTAGTCAGTTTAAATTTGTAAGATTGGTGGAGAATTAATTGAGAAATGAGTGTTTCATAATCAGTTTAAAATATGAATTTAAAACACGAGTCAAAATTATCATTTAAAAGCATGTTTACAGTGTTTATGAAGTCTCAGCATCAATGAATTACATGGAAGTTAATAAGTTAAATAAGAATCATTTACATAATTTAATGGTGTTGGTTTCATGTCAATTAATTGAGATTGAGTGTTTTCATAAGCCATAAAAATTTGAATTTTAATATACTCTAAAATTATCATATAAAAACATGTTTTATAGAGTTTATGAAACATTGGCTTAAATGTAATGTATGAAAGTAATTATTGCTAAATAAGAAACATATTCTCTTTCTAGTAGTGAAGGGTTTCAAGATACTAACATGAGAATTGAGTATTTAATAAGCAATTAAAAAAATGAATTTTGAAATACGCCAAATCTACCATATAAAAACATGTTTTATAGTGTTTTATGAAGTATTGCTCAAATGAAATGTATGAGAGTAATTAATGCTAATAAGAAACATATTTTCTTTCTAGTGGTCAAGGTTTCAAAAGACTAAATTGAGAATTCAGTATTTCATAAGCAATTAAAAAAATGAATTTGTAAAATACGTCAAATTTACCATATAAAAACATGTTTTATAGAGTTTATGAAACATTGGCTTAAATGTAATGTATGAGAGTAATTAATGCTAAATTAGAACCATTTTCTCAATCTAGTGGTCAAGGTTTCAAGGTACTAACATGAGAATTGAGTATTTTATAAGCAATTAAAAAATTTGAATTTGTAATTTACATTAAAATTATCATATAAAAACATGTTTTATAGAGTTTATGAAACATTGGCTTAAATGTAATGTATGAGAGTAATTATGCTAAATAAGAAACATATTTCTTTCTAGTAGGTCAAGGTTTCAAGGTACTAACATGAGAATTGAGTATTTAATAAGCAATTAAAAAATGAATTTGTAAAATACGCCAAATCTACCATATAAAAACATGTTTTATAGTGTTTATGAAGTATTGGCTCAAATGAAATGTATGAGAGTAATTAATGCTAAATAAGAAACATATTTTCTTTCTAGTGGTCAAGGTTTCAAAGACTAAATTGAGAATTCAGTATTCATAAGCCATAAAAAATTTGAATTTGTAATTTACGTTAAATTATCATATAAAAACATGTTTTATAGTGTTCATGAAGTATCAGCATCAACAAAAATACATGGAAGTTAATAATGCTAAATAAGAATCATTTACTTAATTCATTGGTCTTGGTTTCATGATACTAATTTTTTGTTTCACTATATTAATTTGCTATCAATTATATTCAATAACCATTACACACACATTGCATAAATCCAATATTAGTATCAATATCTTCTAGTTTATTTTCAAAATAAGATGTTGATACTTTCCCAAAGTAGTATGAATGCAAATTCCTGTCTCAGCAAGCCTTGGGTGAACTGCTGCACTGCAATCTGAAAAAAATGTAGTGAGTTAATATGTAAAATTGTGGAGAATTAATAGAGAATTGAGTGTTTCATAAGCAGTTTAAAATATGAATTTATAACACGAGTCAAAATTTTCATTTAAAAGCATGTTTATAGTGTTTATGAAGTATCAGCATCAACGAAATACATGGAATTAATAATGCTTATAAGAATCATTTACCCAATTAATTGGTCTAGGTTTCATGATATTTACTTTTTGTTTCACTAATATTAAGTTGCTATCAATTACATACAGTTATTATTACACGTACCTTGCAAAAGACCATTATTGTTATTATAAGTATCTTCTAGTTTATTTTCAAAATAAGATGTTGGTATTTTCCAAAGTGGTATAAATGCAAATTCCTGTCTCAGCAAGCCTTGATTGAACTGCTGCTCTGCAATCTGAAAAAAATGTAGTCAGTTAAATATGTAAAATTAGTGGAGAATTAATTGAGAATTGAGTGTTTCATAAGCAGTTTAAAATATGAATTTATAACACGAGTCAAAATTGTCATTTAAAAGCATGTTTATAGTGTTTATGAAGTATCAGCATCAACGAAATACATGGAATTAATAATGCTTAATAAGAATCATTTACCCATTAATTGGTCTAGGTTTCATGATATTTACTTTTTGTTTCACTAATATTAAGTTGCTATCAATTACATACAGTTATTATTACACGTACCTTGCAAAAGACCATTATTGTTATTATAAGTATCTTCTAGTTTATTTTCAAATAAGATGTTGGTATTTTCCAAAGTGGTATAAATGCAAATTCCTGTCTCAGCAAGCCTTGATTGAACTGCTGCTCTGCAATCTGAAAAAAATGTAGTCAGTTAAATATGTAAAATTAGTGGAGAATTAATTGAGAATTGAGTGTTTCATAAGCAGTTTAAAATATGAATTTATAACACGAGTCAAAATTGTCATTTAAAAGCATGTTTATAGTGTTTATGAAGTATCAGCATCAATGAATTACATGGAAGTTAATAATGCTAAAAAGAATCATTTACTTAATCCAATTGTCACTACTACACACCATAAGGAGAACGAAAATAATTCTATAACAACTAGTGCGTGGACAACACTGGATAATTTAGAAATTGAAACAAACAAAACAAAAACTAACAGACAACCTTCATTTTTAATACAAAATAATT
This sequence comes from Rhopalosiphum maidis, assembly GCF_003676215.2. NCBI lineage: Eukaryota > Metazoa > Arthropoda > Insecta > Hemiptera > Aphididae > Rhopalosiphum > Rhopalosiphum maidis. The sequence goes on along the minus strand of NC_040879.1, from coordinate 75,952,890 downwards.
GAAAACTATTTACAGTTGAAACTTTAACACAAGTACGAATGTAAAACTGTAAAAAGATACGAAATTTAAGCATAAACAGATGATAACAAATAATAATTATGATAAGCCATAAAAGATTGTACAAATTAACAGAATGTTTTGTACTTTTAAAAAAGAATACACTTGTACAATAACTGAAAAATACCCCTTTTCCATATGAATTTGATGATAATTTTTCAATGATAAATTTAAATCATTTTCTTAATGCATTGGTCGAGGATCAGGACACTGACTTGTGTTAACTTCGGGCGTAAAATATGAACAATTCGTTGATATTATAAATATTCTTTCGTAAATGTACAAGACATGCGGTCAAAAGCCTAATAAATATACCGCCCCACTCCGGAGACCAGTGGAACGGTGAACGGCTCACAAGCAACTAGATTCTTCCTGTGGCAGGTCAGCCGTCGACCATGGTATGGGGAACCTCCCGCCCTCTGTTGGTGTTAATATCGACTTAATGATTAATTCTTCTATAAACAGTTGAAAATGTGAATTTGTAATTTTTGTCAAAATTATCATTTATATATAGTCTAAATAAAAGATTTTATAGCATAGGTAAATAAGAAGAATAAAAATTAAAAGCTAAAAGTGTTTACTAATCTTTTATTCATATATATAACAAATAACAATTGTTTCACAACTAATAATTATTATCAATTATATTCAATAACCATTACACACACATTGCATAAATCCAATATTATTATCAGTATCTTCTAGTTTTTTTTCAAAATGAGATGTTGATACTTTCCCAAAGTGGTATGAATGCAAATTTCTGTCTCAGCAAGCCTTGGGTGAACTGCTGCCACTGCAATCTGAAAAATGTAGTCAGTTAAATTTGTAAGATTGGTGGAGAATTAATTGAGAAATGAGTGTTTCATAATCAGTTTAAAATATGAATTTAAAACACGAGTCAAAATTATCATTTAAAAGCATGTTTACAGTGTTATGAAGTATCAGCATCAATGAATTACATGGAAGTTAATAAAGTTAAATAAGAATCATTTACATAATTTAATGGTGTTGGTTTCATGTCAATTAATTGAGAATTGAGTGTTTCATAAGCCATAAAAATTTGAATTTTTAATATACTATAAAATTATCATATAAAAACATGTTTTATAGAGTTTATGAAACATTGGCTTAAATGTAATGTATGAAAGTAATTATTGCTAAATAAGAACATATTCTCTTTCTAGTAGTGAAGGTTTCAAGATACTAACATGAGAATTGAGTATTTAATAAGCAATTAAAAAAATGAATTTTTGAAATACGCCAAATCTACCATATAAAAACATGTTTTATAGTGTTTATGAAGTATTGGCTCAAATGAAATGTATGAGAGTAATTAATGCTAAATAAGAAACATATTTTCTTTCTAGTGGTCAAGGTTTCAAAAGACTAAATTGAGAATTCAGTATTTCATAAGCAATAAAAAATTTGAATTTGTAAATTACGTTAAATTATCATATAAAAACATGTTTTATAGTGTTTATGAAGTATCAGCATCAACAAAAATACATGAAGTTAATAATGCTAAATAAGAATCATTTACTTAATTCATTGGTCTTGGTTTCATGATACTAACATGAGAATTGAGTATTTAATAACAATTAAAAAATGAATTTCCAATATTATTATCAAATCTTCTATATAAATAACATGTTTTATAGTGTTTATGAAGTATTGGCTCAAATGAAATGTATGAGAGTAATTAATGCTAAATAAGAAAAATATTAGTTCTTTCTATGTAAAATTGTGGAGAATAAATTGAGAATTGAGTGTTTCATAAGCAGTTAAAATATGAATTTATAACACGAGTTAAAATTATCATTTAAAAACATGTTTATAGTGTTATGAAGTATCAGCATCAACGAAATACATGGAAGTTAATAATGCTTAATAAGAATCATTTACCCAATTAATTGGTCTAGGTTTCATGATATTTACTTTTTGTTTCACTAATATTAAGTTGCTATCAATTACATACAGTTATTATTACACGTACCTTGCAAAAGACCATTATTGTTATTATAAGTATCTTCTAGTTTATTTTCAAAATAAGATGTTGGTATTTTCCAAAGTGGTATAAATGCAAATTCCTGTCTCAGCAAGCCTTGATTGAACTGCTGCTCTGCAATCTGAAAAAAATGTAGTCAGTTAAATATGTAAAATTAGTGGAGAATTAATTGAGAATTGAGTGTTTCATAAGCAGTTTAAAATATGAATTTATAACACGAGTCAAATTGTCATTTAAAAGCATGTTTATAGTGTTTATGAAGTATCAGCATCAATGAATTACATGGAAGTTAATAATGCTAAAAAAGAATCATTTACTTAATCCAATTGTCACTACTACACACCATAAGGAGAACGAAAATAATTCTATAACAACTAGTGCGTGGACAACACTGGATAATTTAGAAATTGAAACAAACAAAACAAAAACTAACAGACAACCTTCATTTTTAATACAAAATAATTGAAAACTATTTACAGTTGAAACTTTAACACAAGTACGAATGTAAAACTGTAAAAAGATACGAAATTTAAGCATAAACAGATGATAACAAATAATAATTATGATAAGCCATAAAAGATTGTACAAATTAACAGAATGTTTTGTACTTTTAAAAAAGAATACACTTGTACAATAACTGAAAAATACCCCTTTTCCATATGAATTTGATGATAATTTTTCAATGATAAATTTAAATCATTTTCTTAATGCATTGGTCGAGGATCAGGACACTGACTTGTGTTAACTTCGGGCGTAAAATATGAACAATTCGTTGATATTATAAATATTCTTTCGTAAATGTACAAGACATGCGGTCAAAAGCCTAATAAATATACCGCCCCACTCCGGAGACCAGTGGAACGGTGAACGGCTCACAAGCAACTAGATTCTTCCTGTGGCAGGTCAGCCGTCGACCATGGTATGGGGAACCTCCCGCCCTCTGTTGGTGTTAATATCGACTTAATGATTAATTCTTCTATAAACAGTTGAAAATGTGAATTTGTAATTTTTGTCAAAATTATCATTTATATATAGTCTAAATAAAAGATTTTTATAGCATAGGTAAATAAGAAGAATAAAAATTAAAAGCTAAAAGTGTTTACTAATCTTTTATTCATATATATAACAAATAACAATTGTTTCACAACTAATAATTTATTATCAATTATATTCAATAACCATTACACACACATTGCATAAATCCAATATTATTATCAGTATCTTCTAGTTTTTTTTCAAAATGAGATGTTGATACTTTCCCAAAGTGGTATGAATGCAAATTTCTGTCTCAGCAAGCCTTGGGTGAACTGCTGCACTGCAATCTGAAAAAATGTAGTCAGTTAAATTTGTAAGATTGGTGGAGAATTAATTGAGAAATGAGTGTTTCATAATCAGTTTAAAATATGAATTTAAAACACGAGTCAAAATTATCATTTAAAAGCATGTTTACAGTGTTTATGAAGTATCAGCATCAATGAATTACATGGAAGTTAATAAAGTTAAATAAGAATCATTTACATAATTTAATGGTGTTGGTTTCATGTCAATTAATTGAGAATTGAGTGTTTCATAAGCCATAAAAAATTTGAATTTTTAATATACTCCAAAATTATCATATAAAAACATGTTTTATAGAGTTTATGAAACATTGGCTTAAATGTAATGTATGAAAGTAATTATTGCTAAATAAGAAACATATTCTCTTTCTAGTAGTGAAGGTTTCAAGATACTAACATGAGAATTGAGTATTTAATAAGCAATTAAAAAATGAATTTTTTGAAATACGCCAAATCTACCATATAAAAACATGTTTTATAGTGTTTATGAAGTATTGGCTCAAATGAAATGTATGAGAGTAATTAATGCTAAATAAGAAACATATTTTCTTTCTAGTGGTCAAGGTTTCAAAAGACTAAATTGAGAATTCAGTATTTCATAAGCAATTAAAAAAATGAATTTGTAAAATACGTCAAATTACCATATAAAAACATGTTTTATAGAGTTTATGAAACATTGGCTTAAATGTAATGTATGAGAGTAATTAATGCTAAATTAGAAACATATTTCTCTTTCTAGTGGTCAAGGTTTCAAGATACTAACATGAGAATTGAGTATTTAATAAGCAATTAAAAAATTTGAATTTGTAATTTACATTAAAATTACCATATAAAAACATGTTTTATAGAGTTTATGAAGTATTGGCTCAAATGAAATGTATGAGAGTAATTAATGCTAAATAAGAAACATATTTTCTTTCTAGTGGTCAAGGTTTCAAAAGACTAAATTGAGAATTCAGTATTTCATAAGCCATAAAAAATTTGAATTTGTAATTTACGTTAAAATTATCATATAAAAACATGTTTTATAGTGTTCATGAAGTATCAGCATCAACAAAAATACATGGAAGTTAATAATGCTAAATAAGAATCATTTACTTAATTCATTGGTCTTGGTTTCATGATACTAATTTTTTGTTTCACTAGTATTAATTTGCTATCAATTATATTCAATAACCATTACACACACATTGCATAAATCCAATATTATTATCAATATCTTCTAGTTTATTTTCAAAATAAGATGTTGATACTTTCCCAAAGTAGTATGAATGCAAATTCCTGTCTCAGCAAGCCTTGGGTGAACTGCTGCACTGCAATCTGAAAAAAATGTAGTGAGTTAAATATGTAAAATTAGTGGAGAATTAATAGAGAATTGAGTGTTTCATAAGCAGTTTAAAATATGAATTTATAACACGAGTCAAAATTTTCATTTAAAAGCATGTTTATAGTGTTTATGAAGTATCAGCATCAACGAAATACATGGAATTAATAATGCTTAATAAGAATCATTTACCCAATTAATTGGTCTAGGTTTCATGATATTTACTTTTTGTTTCACTAATATTAAGTTGCTATCAATTACATACAGTTATTATTACACGTACCTTGCAAAAGACCATTATTGTTATTATAAGTATCTTCTAGTTTATTTTCAAAATAAGATGTTGGTATTTTCCAAAGTGGTATAAATGCAAATTCCTGTCTCAGCAAGCCTTGATTGAACTGCTGCTCTGCAATCTGAAAAAAATGTAGTCAGTTAAATATGTAAAATTAGTGGAGAATTAATTGAGAATTGAGTGTTTCATAAGCAGTTTAAAATATGAATTTATAACACGAGTCAAAATTGTCATTTAAAAGCATGTTTATAGTGTTTATGAAGTATCAGCATCAATGAATTACATGGAAGTTAATAATGCTAAAAAAGAATCATTTACTTAATCCAATTGTCACTACTACACACCATAAGGAGAACGAAAATAATTCTATAACAACTAGTGCGTGGACAACACTGGATAATTTAGAAATTGAAACAAACAAAACAAAAACTAACAGACAACCTTCATTTTTAATACAAAATAATTGAAAACTATTTACAGTTGAAACTTTAACACAAGTACGAATGTAAAACTGTAAAAAGATACGAAATTTAAGCATAAACAGATGATAACAAATAATAATTATGATAAGCCATAAAAGATTGTACAAATTAACAGAATGTTTTGTACTTTTAAAAAAGAATACACTTGTACAATAACTGAAAAATACCCCTTTTCCATATGAATTTGATGATAATTTTTCAATGATAAATTTAAATCATTTTCTTAATGCATTGGTCGAGGATCAGGACACTGACTTGTGTTAACTTCGGGCGTAAAATATGAACAATTCGTTGATATTATAAATATTCTTTCGTAAATGTACAAGACATGCGGTCAAAAGCCTAATAAATATACCGCCCCACTCCGGAGACCAGTGGAACGGTGAACGGCTCACAAGCAACTAGATTCTTCCTGTGGCAGGTCAGCCGTCGACCATGGTATGGGGAACCTCCCGCCCTCTGTTGGTGTTAATATCGACTTAATGATTAATTCTTCTATAAACAGTTGAAAATGTGAATTTGTAATTTTTGTCAAAATTATCATTTATATATAGTCTAAATAAAAGATTTTTATAGCATAGGTAAATAAGAAGAATAAAAATTAAAAGCTAAAAGTGTTTACTAATCTTTTATTCATATATATAACAAATAACAATTGTTTCACAACTAATAATTTATTATCAATTATATTCAATAACCATTACACACACATTGCATAAATCCAATATTATTATCAGTATCTTCTAGTTTTTTTTCAAAATGAGATGTTGATACTTTCCCAAAGTGGTATGAATGCAAATTTCTGTCTCAGCAAGCCTTGGGTGAACTGCTGCACTGCAATCTGAAAAAATGTAGTCAGTTAAATTTGTAAGATTGGTGGAGAATTAATTGAGAAATGAGTGTTTCATAATCAGTTTAAAATATGAATTTAAAACACGAGTCAAAATTATCATTTAAAAGCATGTTTACAGTGTTTATGAAGTATCAGCATCAATGAATTACATGGAAGTTAATAAAGTTAAATAAGAATCATTTACATAATTTAATGGTGTTGGTTTCATGTCAATTAATTGAGAATTGAGTGTTTCATAAGCCATAAAAAATTTGAATTTTTAATATACTCCAAAATTATCATATAAAAACATGTTTTATAGAGTTTATGAAACATTGGCTTAAATGTAATGTATGAAAGTAATTATTGCTAAATAAGAAACATATTCTCTTTCTAGTAGTGAAGGTTTCAAGATACTAACATGAGAATTGAGTATTTAATAAGCAATTAAAAAAATGAATTTTTTGAAATACGCCAAATCTACCATATAAAAACATGTTTTATAGTGTTTATGAAGTATTGGCTCAAATGAAATGTATGAGAGTAATTAATGCTAAATAAGAAACATATTTTCTTTCTAGTGGTCAAGGTTTCAAAAGACTAAATTGAGAATTCAGTATTTCATAAGCAATTAAAAAAATGAATTTGTAAAATACGTCAAATTTACCATATAAAAACATGTTTTATAGAGTTTATGAAACATTGGCTTAAATGTAATGTATGAGAGTAATTAATGCTAAATTAGAACCATTTTCTCAATCTAGTGGTCAAGGTTTCAAGGTACTAACATGAGAATTGAGTATTTTATAAGCAATTAAAAAATTTGAATTTGTAATTTACATTAAAATTATCATATAAAAACATGTTTTATAGAGTTTATGAAACATTGGCTTAAATGTAATGTATGAGAGTAATTAATGCTAAATAAGAAACATATTTTCTTTCTAGTGGTCAAGGTTTCAAGGTACTAACATGAGAATTGAGTATTTAATAAGCCATAAAAAATTTGAATTTGTAATTTACATTAAAATTATCATATAAAAACATGTTTTATAGAGTTTATGAAACATTGGCTTAAATGTAATGTATGAAAGTAATTATTGCTAAATAAGAAACATATTCTCTTTCTAGTAGTGAAGGTTTCAAGATACTAACATGAGAATTGAGTATTTAATAAGCAATTAAAAAAATGAATTTGTAAAATACGCCAAATCTACCATATAAAAACATGTTTTATAGTGTTTATGAAGTATTGGCTCAAATGAAATGTATGAGAGTAATTAATGCTAAATAAGAAACATATTTTCTTTCTAGTGGTCAAGGTTTCAAAAGACTAAATTGAGAATTCAGTATTTCATAAGCCATAAAAAATTTGAATTTGTAATTTACGTTAAAATTATCATATAAAAACATGTTTTATAGTGTTCATGAAGTATCAGCATCAACAAAAATACATGGAAGTTAATAATGCTAAATAAGAATCATTTACTTAATTCATTGGTCTTGGTTTCATGATACTAATTTTTTGTTTCACTAGTATTAATTTGCTATCAATTATATTCAATAACCATTACACACACATTGCATAAATCCAATATTATTATCAATATCTTCTAGTTTATTTTCAAAATAAGATGTTGATACTTTCCCAAAGTAGTATGAATGCAAATTCCTGTCTCAGCAAGCCTTGGGTGAACTGCTGCACTGCAATCTGAAAAAAATGTAGTGAGTTAAATATGTAAAATTAGTGGAGAATTAATTGAGAATTGAGTGTTTCATAAGCAGTTTAAAATATGAATTTATAACACGAGTCAAAATTTTCATTTAAAAGCATGTTTATAGTGTTTATGAAGTATCAGCATCAACGAAATACATGGAATTAATAATGCTTAATAAGAATCATTTACCCAATTAATTGGTCTAGGTTTCATGATATTTACTTTTTGTTTCACTAATATTAAGTTGCTATCAATTACATACAGTTATTATTACACGTACCTTGCAAAAGACCATTATTGTTATTATAAGTATCTTCTAGTTTATTTTCAAAATAAGATGTTGGTATTTTCCAAAGTGGTATAAATGCAAATTCCTGTCTCAGCAAGCCTTGATTGAACTGCTGCTCTGCAATCTGAAAAAAATGTAGTCAGTTAAATATGTAAAATTAGTGGAGAATTAATTGAGAATTGAGTGTTTCATAAGCAGTTTAAAATATGAATTTATAACACGAGTCAAAATTGTCATTTAAAAGCATGTTTATAGTGTTTATGAAGTATCAGCATCAATGAATTACATGGAAGTTAATAATGCTAAAAAAGAATCATTTACTTAATCCAATTGTCACTACTACACACCATAAGGAGAACGAAAATAATTCTATAACAACTAGTGCGTGGACAACACTGGATAATTTAGAAATTGAAACAAACAAAACAAAAACTAACAGACAACCTTCATTTTTAATACAAAATAATTGAAAACTATTTACAGTTGAAACTTTAACACAAGTACGAATGTAAAACTGTAAAAAGATACGAAATTTAAGCATAAACAGATGATAACAAATAATAATTATGATAAGCCATAAAAGATTGTACAAATTAACAGAATGTTTTGTACTTTTAAAAAAGAATACACTTGTACAATAACTGAAAAATACCCCTTTTCCATATGAATTTGATGATAATTTTTCAATGATAAATTTAAATCATTTTCTTAATGCATTGGTCGAGGATCAGGACACTGACTTGTGTTAACTTCGGGCGTAAAATATGAACAATTCGTTGATATTATAAATATTCTTTCGTAAATGTACAAGACATGCGGTCAAAAGCCTAATAAATATACCGCCCCACTCCGGAGACCAGTGGAACGGTGAACGGCTCACAAGCAACTAGATTCTTCCTGTGGCAGGTCAGCCGTCGACCATGGTATGGGGAACCTCCCGCCCTCTGTTGGTGTTAATATCGACTTAATGATTAATTCTTCTATAAACAGTTGAAAATGTGAATTTGTAATTTTTGTCAAAATTATCATTTATATATAGTCTAAATAAAAGATTTTTATAGCATAGGTAAATAAGAAGAATAAAAATTAAAAGCTAAAAGTGTTTACTAATCTTTTATTCATATATATAACAAATAACAATTGTTTCACAACTAATAATTTATTATCAATTATATTCAATAACCATTACACACACATTGCATAAATCCAATATTATTATCAGTATCTTCTAGTTTTTTTTCAAAATGAGATGTTGATACTTTCCCAAAGTGGTATGAATGCAAATTTCTGTCTCAGCAAGCCTTGGGTGAACTGCTGCACTGCAATCTGAAAAAATGTAGTCAGTTAAATTTGTAAGATTGGTGGAGAATTAATTGAGAAATGAGTGTTTCATAATCAGTTTAAAATATGAATTTAAAACACGAGTCAAAATTATCATTTAAAAGCATGTTTACAGTGTTTATGAAGTATCAGCATCAATGAATTACATGGAAGTTAATAAAGTTAAATAAGAATCATTTACATAATTTAATGGTGTTGGTTTCATGTCAATTAATTGAGAATTGAGTGTTTCATAAGCCATAAAAAATTTGAATTTTTAATATACTCCAAAATTATCATATAAAAACATGTTTTATAGAGTTTATGAAACATTGGCTTAAATGTAATGTATGAAAGTAATTATTGCTAAATAAGAAACATATTCTCTTTCTAGTAGTGAAGGTTTCAAGATACTAACATGAGAATTGAGTATTTAATAAGCAATTAAAAAAATGAATTTTTGAAATACGCCAAATCTACCATATAAAAACATGTTTTATAGTGTTTATGAAGTATTGGCTCAAATGAAATGTATGAGAGTAATTAATGCTAAATAAGAAACATATTTTCTTTCTAGTGGTCAAGGTTTCAAAAGACTAAATTGAGAATTCAGTATTTCATAAGCAATTAAAAAAATGAATTTGTAAAATACGTCAAATTTACCATATAAAAACATGTTTTATAGAGTTTATGAAACATTGGCTTAAATGTAATGTATGAGAGTAATTAATGCTAAATTAGAACCATTTTCTCAATCTAGTGGTCAAGGTTTCAAGGTACTAACATGAGAATTGAGTATTTTATAAGCAATTAAAAATTTGAATTTGTAATTTACATTAAAATTATCATATAAAAACATGTTTTATAGAGTTTATGAAGTATTGGCTCAAATGAAATGTATGAGAGTAATTAATGCTAAATAAGAAACATATTTTCTTTCTAGTAGTGAAGGTTTCAAGATACTAACATGAGAATTGAGTATTTAATAAGCAATTAAAAAAATGAATTTGTAAAATACGCCAAATCTACCATATAAAAACATGTTTTATAGTGTTTATGAAGTATTGGCTCAAATGAAATGTATGAGAGTAATTAATGCTAAATAAGAAACATATTTTCTTTCTAGTGGTCAAGGTTTCAAAAGACTAAATTGAGAATTCAGTATTTCATAAGCCATAAAAAATTTGAATTTGTAATTTACGTTAAAATTATCATATAAAAACATGTTTTATAGTGTTCATGAAGTATCAGCATCAACAAAAATACATGGAAGTTAATAATGCTAAATAAGAATCATTTACTTAATTCATTGGTCTTGGTTTCATGATACTAATTTTTTGTTTCACTAGTATTAATTTGCTATCAATTATATTCAATAACCATTACACACACATTGCATAAATCCAATATTATTATCAATATCTTCTAGTTTATTTTCAAAATAAGATGTTGATACTTTCCCAAAGTAGTATGAATGCAAATTCCTGTCTCAGCAAGCCTTGGGTGAACTGCTGCACTGCAATCTGAAAAAAATGTAGTCAGTTAAATATGTAAAATTAGTGGAGAATTAATTGAGAATTGAGTGTTTCATAAGCAGTTTAAAATATGAATTTATAACACGAGTCAAAATTTTCATTTAAAAGCATGTTTATAGTGTTTATGAAGTATCAGCATCAACGAAATACATGGAATTAATAATGCTTAATAAGAATCATTTACCCAATTAATTGGTCTAGGTTTCATGATATTTACTTTTTGTTTCACTAATATTAAGTTGCTATCAATTACATACAGTTATTATTACACGTACCTTGCAAAAGACCATTATTGTTATTATAAGTATCTTCTAGTTTATTTTCAAAATAAGATGTTGGTATTTTCCAAAGTGGTATAAATGCAAATTCCTGTCTCAGCAAGCCTTGATTGAACTGCTGCTCTGCAATCTGAAAAAAATGTAGTCAGTTAAATATGTAAAATTAGTGGAGAATTAATTGAGAATTGAGTGTTTCATAAGCAGTTTAAAATATGAATTTATAACACGAGTCAAAATTGTCATTTAAAAGCATGTTTATAGTGTTTATGAAGTATCAGCATCAATGAATTACATGGAAGTTAATAATGCTAAAAAAGAATCATTTACTTAATCCAATTGTCACTACTACACACCATAAGGAGAACGAAAATAATTCTATAACAACTAGTGCGTGGACAACACTGGATAATTTAGAAATTGAAACAAACAAAACAAAAACTAACAGACAACCTTCATTTTTAATACAAAATAATTGAAAACTATTTACAGTTGAAACTTTAACACAAGTACGAATGTAAAACTGTAAAAAGATACGAAATTTAAGCATAAACAGATGATAACAAATAATAATTATGATAAGCCATAAAAGATTGTACAAATTAACAGAATGTTTTGTACTTTTAAAAAAGAATACACTTGTACAATAACTGAAAAATACCCCTTTTCCATATGAATTTGATGATAATTTTTCAATGATAAATTTAAATCATTTTCTTAATGCATTGGTCGAGGATCAGGACACTGACTTGTGTTAACTTCGGGCGTAAAATATGAACAATTCGTTGATATTATAAATATTCTTTCGTAAATGTACAAGACATGCGGTCAAAAGCCTAATAAATATACCGCCCCACTCCGGAGACCAGTGGAACGGTGAACGGCTCACAAGCAACTAGATTCTTCCTGTGGCAGGTCAGCCGTCGACCATGGTATGGGGAACCTCCCGCCCTCTGTTGGTGTTAATATCGACTTAATGATTAATTCTTCTATAAACAGTTGAAAATGTGAATTTGTAATTTTTGTCAAAATTATCATTTATATATAGTCTAAATAAAAGATTTTTATAGCATAGGTAAATAAGAAGAATAAAAATTAAAAGCTAAAAGTGTTTACTAATCTTTTATTCATATATATAACAAATAACAATTGTTTCACAACTAATAATTTATTATCAATTATATTCAATAACCATTACACACACATTGCATAAATCCAATATTATTATCAGTATCTTCTAGTTTTTTTTCAAAATGAGATGTTGATACTTTCCCAAAGTGGTATGAATGCAAATTTCTGTCTCAGCAAGCCTTGGGTGAACTGCTGCACTGCAATCTGAAAAAATGTAGTCAGTTAAATTTGTAAGATTGGTGGAGAATTAATTGAGAAATGAGTGTTTCATAATCAGTTTAAAATATGAATTTAAAACACGAGTCAAAATTATCATTTAAAAGCATGTTTACAGTGTTTATGAAGTATCAGCATCAATGAATTACATGGAAGTTAATAAAGTTAAATAAGAATCATTTACATAATTTAATGGTGTTGGTTTCATGTCAATTAATTGAGAATTGAGTGTTTCATAAGCCATAAAAAATTTGAATTTTTAATATACTCCAAAATTATCATATAAAAACATGTTTTATAGAGTTTATGAAACATTGGCTTAAATGTAATGTATGAAAGTAATTATTGCTAAATAAGAAACATATTCTCTTTCTAGTAGTGAAGGTTTCAAGATACTAACATGAGAATTGAGTATTTAATAAGCAATTAAAAAAATGAATTTTTTGAAATACGCCAAATCTACCATATAAAAACATGTTTTATAGTGTTTATGAAGTATTGGCTCAAATGAAATGTATGAGAGTAATTAATGCTAAATAAGAAACATATTTTCTTTCTAGTGGTCAAGGTTTCAAAAGACTAAATTGAGAATTCAGTATTTCATAAGCAATTAAAAAAATGAATTTGTAAAATACGTCAAATTTACCATATAAAAACATGTTTTATAGAGTTTATGAAACATTGGCTTAAATGTAATGTATGAGAGTAATTAATGCTAAATTAGAACCATTTTCTCAATCTAGTGGTCAAGGTTTCAAGGTACTAACATGAGAATTGAGTATTTTATAAGCAATTAAAAAATTTGAATTTGTAATTTACATTAAAATTATCATATAAAAACATGTTTTATAGAGTTTATGAAGTATTGGCTCAAATGAAATGTATGAGAGTAATTAATGCTAAATAAGAAACATATTTCTTTCTATAATTGAGTATTTAATAAGCCATAAAAAATTTGAATTTGTAATTTACATTAAAATTATCATATAAAAACATGTTTTATAGAGTTTATGAAACATTGGCTTAAATGTAATGTATGAAAGTAATTAATGCTAAATAAGAAACATATTCTCTTTCTAGTAGTGAAGGTTTCAAGATACTAACATGAGAATTGAGTATTTAATAAGCAATTAAAAAAATGAATTTGTAAAATACGCCAAATCTACCATATAAAAACATGTTTTATAGTGTTTATGAAGTATTGGCTCAAATGAAATGTATGAGAGTAATTAATGCTAAATAAGAAACATATTTTCTTTCTAGTGGTCAAGGTTTCAAAAGACTAAATTGAGAATTCAGTATTTCATTAGCCATAAAAAATTTGAATTTGTAATTTACGTTAAAATTATCATATAAAAACATGTTTTATAGTGTTTATGAAGTATCAGCATCAACAAAAATACATGGAAGTTAATAATGCTAAATAAGAATCATTTACTTAATTCATTGGTCTTGGTTTCATGATACTAATTTTTTGTTTCACTAGTATTAATTTGCTATCAATTATATTCAATAACCATTACACACACATTGCATAAATCCAATATTATTATCAATATCTTCTAGTTTATTTTCAAAATAAGATGTTGATACTTTCCCAAAGTAGTATGAATGCAAATTCCTGTCTCAGCAAGCCTTGGGTGAACTGCTGCACTGCAATCTGAAAAAAATGTAGTGAGTTAAATATGTAAAATTAGTGGAGAATTAATTGAGAATTGAGTGTTTCATAAGCAGTTTAAAATATGAATTTATAACACGAGTCAAAATTGTCATTTAAAAGCATGTTTATAGTGTTTATGAAGTATCAGCATCAACGAAATACATGGAATTAATAATGCTTAATAAGAATCATTTACCCAATTAATTGGTCTAGGTTTCATGATATTTACTTTTTGTTTCACTAATATTAAGTTGCTATCAATTACATACAGTTATTATTACACGTACCTTGCAAAAGACCATTATTGTTATTATAAGTATCTTCTAGTTTATTTTCAAAATAAGATGTTGGTATTTTCCAAAGTGGTATAAATGCAAATTCCTGTCTCAGCAAGCCTTGATTGAACTGCTGCTCTGCAATCTGAAAAAAATGTAGTCAGTTAAATATGTAAAATTAGTGGAGAATTAATTGAGAATTGAGTGTTTCATAAGCAGTTTAAAATATGAATTTATAACACGAGTCAAAATTGTCATTTAAAAGCATGTTTATAGTGTTTATGAAGTATCAGCATCAATGAATTACATGGAAGTTAATAATGCTAAAAAAGAATCATTTACTTAATCCAATTGTCACTACTACACACCATAAGGAGAACGAAAATAATTCTATAACAACTAGTGCGTGGACAACACTGGATAATTTAGAAATTGAAACAAACAAAACAAAAACTAACAGACAACCTTCATTTTTAATACAAAATAATTGAAAACTATTTACAGTTGAAACTTTAACACAAGTACGAATGTAAAACTGTAAAAAGATACGAAATTTAAGCATAAACAGATGATAACAAATAATAATTATGATAAGCCATAAAAGATTGTACAAATTAACAGAATGTTTTGTACTTTTAAAAAAGAATACACTTGTACAATAACTGAAAAATACCCCTTTTCCATATGAATTTGATGATAATTTTTCAATGATAAATTTAAATCATTTTCTTAATGCATTGGTCGAGGATCAGGACACTGACTTGTGTTAACTTCGGGCGTAAAATATGAACAATTCGTTGATATTATAAATATTCTTTCGTAAATGTACAAGACATGCGGTCAAAAGCCTAATAAATATACCGCCCCACTCCGGAGACCAGTGGAACGGTGAACGGCTCACAAGCAACTAGATTCTTCCTGTGGCAGGTCAGCCGTCGACCATGGTATGGGGAACCTCCCGCCCTCTGTTGGTGTTAATATCGACTTAATGATTAATTCTTCTATAAACAGTTGAAAATGTGAATTTGTAATTTTTGTCAAAATTATCATTTATATATAGTCTAAATAAAAGATTTTTATAGCATAGGTAAATAAGAAGAATAAAAATTAAAAGCTAAAAGTGTTTACTAATCTTTTATTCATATATATAACAAATAACAATTGTTTCACAACTAATAATTTATTATCAATTATATTCAATAACCATTACACACACATTGCATAAATCCAATATTATTATCAGTATCTTCTAGTTTTTTTTCAAAATGAGATGTTGATACTTTCCCAAAGTGGTATGAATGCAAATTTCTGTCTCAGCAAGCCTTGGGTGAACTGCTGCACTGCAATCTGAAAAAATGTAGTCAGTTAAATTTGTAAGATTGGTGGAGAATTAATTGAGAAATGAGTGTTTCATAATCAGTTTAAAATATGAATTTAAAACACGAGTCAAAATTATCATTTAAAAGCATGTTTACAGTGTTTATGAAGTATCAGCATCAATGAATTACATGGAAGTTAATAAAGTTAAATAAGAATCATTTACATAATTTAATGGTGTTGGTTTCATGTCAATTAATTGAGAATTGAGTGTTTCATAAGCCATAAAAAATTTGAATTTTTAATATACTCCAAAATTATCATATAAAAACATGTTTTATAGAGTTTATGAAACATTGGCTTAAATGTAATGTATGAAAGTAATTATTGCTAAATAAGAAACATATTCTCTTTCTAGTAGTGAAGGTTTCAAGATACTAACATGAGAATTGAGTATTTAATAAGCAATTAAAAAAATGAATTTTTTGAAATACGCCAAATCTACCATATAAAAACATGTTTTATAGTGTTTATGAAGTATTGGCTCAAATGAAATGTATGAGAGTAATTAATGCTAAATAAGAAACATATTTTCTTTCTAGTGGTCAAGGTTTCAAAAGACTAAATTGAGAATTCAGTATTTCATAAGCAATTAAAAAAATGAATTTGTAAAATACGTCAAATTTACCATATAAAAACATGTTTTATAGAGTTTATGAAACATTGGCTTAAATGTAATGTATGAGAGTAATTAATGCTAAATTAGAACCATTTTCTCAATCTAGTGGTCAAGGTTTCAAGGTACTAACATGAGAATTGAGTATTTTATAAGCCATAAAAAATTTGAATTTGTAATTTACATTAAAATTATCATATAAAAACATGTTTTATAGAGTTTATGAACTATTGGCTTAAATGTAATGTATGAGAGTAATTATGCTAAATAAGAAACATATTTTCTTTCTAGTAGTGAAGGTTTCAAGATACTAACATGAGAATTGAGTATTTAATAAGCAATTAAAAAAATGAATTTGTAAAATACGCCAAATCTACCATATAAAAACATGTTTTATAGTGTTTATGAAGTATTGGCTCAAATGAAATGTATGAGAGTAATTAATGCTAAATAAGAAACATATTTTCTTTCTAGTGGTCAAGGTTTCAAAAGACTAAATTGAGAATTCAGTATTTCATAAGCCATAAAAAATTTGAATTTGTAATTTACGTTAAAATTATCATATAAAAACATGTTTTATAGTGTTCATGAAGTATCAGCATCAACAAAAATACATGGAAGTTAATAATGCTAAATAAGAATCATTTACTTAATTCATTGGTCTTGGTTTCATGATACTAATTTTTTGTTTCACTAGTATTAATTTGCTATCAATTATATTCAATAACCATTACACACACATTGCATAAATCCAATATTATTATCAATATCTTCTAGTTTATTTTCAAAATAAGATGTTGATACTTTCCCAAAGTAGTATGAATGCAAATTCCTGTCTCAGCAAGCCTTGGGTGAACTGCTGCACTGCAATCTGAAAAAAATGTAGTCAGTTAAATATGTAAAATTAGTGGAGAATTAATTGAGAATTGAGTGTTTCATAAGCAGTTTAAAATATGAATTTATAACACGAGTCAAAATTGTCATTTAAAAGCATGTTTATAGTGTTTATGAAGTATCAGCATCAACGAAATACATGGAATTAATAATGCTTAATAAGAATCATTTACCCAATTAATTGGTCTAGGTTTCATGATATTTACTTTTTGTTTCACTAATATTAAGTTGCTATCAATTACATACAGTTATTATTACACGTACCTTGCAAAAGACCATTATTGTTATTATAAGTATCTTCTAGTTTATTTTCAAAATAAGATGTTGGTATTTTCCAAAGTGGTATAAATGCAAATTCCTGTCTCAGCAAGCCTTGATTGAACTGCTGCTCTGCAATCTGAAAAAAATGTAGTCAGTTAAATATGTAAAATTAGTGGAGAATTAATTGAGAATTGAGTGTTTCATAAGCAGTTTAAAATATGAATTTATAACACGAGTCAAAATTGTCATTTAAAAGCATGTTTATAGTGTTTATGAAGTATCAGCATCAATGAATTACATGGAAGTTAATAATGCTAAAAAAGAATCATTTACTTAATCCAATTGTCACTACTACACACCATAAGGAGAACGAAAATAATTCTATAACAACTAGTGCGTGGACAACACTGGATAATTTAGAAATTGAAACAAACAAAACAAAAACTAACAGACAACCTTCATTTTTAATACAAAATAATTGAAAACTATTTACAGTTGAAACTTTAACACAAGTACGAATGTAAAACTGTAAAAAGATACGAAATTTAAGCATAAACAGATGATAACAAATAATAATTATGATAAGCCATAAAAGATTGTACAAATTAACAGAATGTTTTGTACTTTTAAAAAAGAATACACTTGTACAATAACTGAAAAATACCCCTTTTCCATATGAATTTGATGATAATTTTTCAATGATAAATTTAAATCATTTTCTTAATGCATTGGTCGAGGATCAGGACACTGACTTGTGTTAACTTCGGGCGTAAAATATGAACAATTCGTTGATATTATAAATATTCTTTCGTAAATGTACAAGACATGCGGTCAAAAGCCTAATAAATATACCGCCCCACTCCGGAGACCAGTGGAACGGTGAACGGCTCACAAGCAACTAGATTCTTCCTGTGGCAGGTCAGCCGTCGACCATGGTATGGGGAACCTCCCGCCCTCTGTTGGTGTTAATATCGACTTAATGATTAATTCTTCTATAAACAGTTGAAAATGTGAATTTGTAATTTTTGTCAAAATTATCATTTATATATAGTCTAAATAAAAGATTTTTATAGCATAGGTAAATAAGAAGAATAAAAATTAAAAGCTAAAAGTGTTTACTAATCTTTTATTCATATATATAACAAATAACAATTGTTTCACAACTAATAATTTATTATCAATTATATTCAATAACCATTACACACACATTGCATAAATCCAATATTATTATCAGTATCTTCTAGTTTTTTTTCAAAATGAGATGTTGATACTTTCCCAAAGTGGTATGAATGCAAATTTCTGTCTCAGCAAGCCTTGGGTGAACTGCTGCACTGCAATCTGAAAAAATGTAGTCAGTTAAATTTGTAAGATTGGTGGAGAATTAATTGAGAAATGAGTGTTTCATAATCAGTTTAAAATATGAATTTAAAACACGAGTCAAAATTATCATTTAAAAGCATGTTTACAGTGTTTATGAAGTATCAGCATCAATGAATTACATGGAAGTTAATAAAGTTAAATAAGAATCATTTACATAATTTAATGGTGTTGGTTTCATGTCAATTAATTGAGAATTGAGTGTTTCATAAGCCATAAAAAATTTGAATTTTTAATATACTCCAAAATTATCATATAAAAACATGTTTTATAGAGTTTATGAAACATTGGCTTAAATGTAATGTATGAAAGTAATTATTGCTAAATAAGAAACATATTCTCTTTCTAGTAGTGAAGGTTTCAAGATACTAACATGAGAATTGAGTATTTAATAAGCAATTAAAAAAATGAATTTTTGAAATACGCCAAATCTACCATATAAAAACATGTTTTATAGTGTTTATGAAGTATTGGCTTAAATGAAATGTATGAGAGTAATTAATGCTAAATTAGAACATATTTCTCAATCTAGTGGTCAAGGTTTCAAAGGTACTAAATGAGAATTCAGTATTTTATAAGCAATTAAAAAAATGAATTTGTAAAATACGTCAAATTTACCATATAAAAACATGTTTTATAGAGTTTATGAAACATTGGCTTAAATGTAATGTATGAGAGTAATTAATGCTAAATAAGAAACATATTTCTTATCTAGTGGTCAAGGTTTCAAGGTACTAACATGAGAATTGAGTATTTATAAGCCATAAAAAATTTGAATTTGTAATTTACATTAAAATTATCATATAAAAACATGTTTTATAGAGTTTATGAAACATTGGCTTAAATGTAATGTATGAAAGTAATTATTGCTAAATAAGAAACATATTCTCTTTCTAGTAGTGAAGGTTTCAAGATACTAACATGAGAATTGAGTATTTAATAAGCAATTAAAAAATGAATTTGTAAAATACGCCAAATCTACCATATAAAAACATGTTTTATAGTGTTTATGAAGTATTGGCTCAAATGAAATGTATGAGAGTAATTAATGCTAAATAAGAAACATATTTTCTTTCTAGTGGTCAAGGTTTCAAAAGACTAAATTGAGAATTCAGTATTTCATAAGCCATAAAAAATTTGAATTTGTAATTTACGTTAAAATTATCATATAAAAACATGTTTTATAGTGTTCATGAAGTATCAGCATCAACAAAAATACATGGAAGTTAATAATGCTAAATAAGAATCATTTACTTAATTCATTGGTCTTGGTTTCATGATACTAATTTTTTGTTTCACTAGTATTAATTTGCTATCAATTATATTCAATAACCATTACACACACATTGCATAAATCCAATATTATTATCAATATCTTCTAGTTTATTTTCAAAATAAGATGTTGATACTTTCCCAAAGTAGTATGAATGCAAATTCCTGTCTCAGCAAGCCTTGGGTGAACTGCTGCACTGCAATCTGAAAAAAATGTAGTGAGTTAAATATGTAAAATTAGTGGAGAATTAATTGAGAATTGAGTGTTTCATAAGCAGTTTAAAATATGAATTTATAACACGAGTCAAAATTGTCATTTAAAAGCATGTTTATAGTGTTTATGAAGTATCAGCATCAACGAAATACATGGAATTAATAATGCTTAATAAGAATCATTTACCCAATTAATTGGTCTAGGTTTCATGATATTTACTTTTTGTTTCACTAATATTAAGTTGCTATCAATTACATACAGTTATTATTACACGTACCTTGCAAAAGACCATTATTGTTATTATAAGTATCTTCTAGTTTATTTTCAAAATAAGATGTTGGTATTTTCCAAAGTGGTATAAATGCAAATTCCTGTCTCAGCAAGCCTTGATTGAACTGCTGCTCTGCAATCTGAAAAAAATGTAGTCAGTTAAATATGTAAAATTAGTGGAGAATTAATTGAGAATTGAGTGTTTCATAAGCAGTTTAAAATATGAATTTATAACACGAGTCAAAATTGTCATTTAAAAGCATGTTTATAGTGTTTATGAAGTATCAGCATCAATGAATTACATGGAAGTTAATAATGCTAAAAAAGAATCATTTACTTAATCCAATTGTCACTACTACACACCATAAGGAGAACGAAAATAATTCTATAACAACTAGTGCGTGGACAACACTGGATAATTTAGAAATTGAAACAAACAAAACAAAAACTAACAGACAACCTTCATTTTTAATACAAAATAATTGAAAACTATTTACAGTTGAAACTTTAACACAAGTACGAATGTAAAACTGTAAAAAGATACGAAATTTAAGCATAAACAGATGATAACAAATAATAATTATGATAAGCCATAAAAGATTGTACAAATTAACAGAATGTTTTGTACTTTTAAAAAGAATACACTTGTACAATAACTGAAAAATACCCCTTTTCCATATGAATTTGATGATAATTTTTCAATGATAAATTTAAATCATTTTCTTAATGCATTGGTCGAGGATCAGGACACTGACTTGTGTTAACTTCGGGCGTAAAATATGAACAATTCGTTGATATTATAAATATTCTTTCGTAAATGTACAAGACATGCGGTCAAAAGCCTAATAAATATACCGCCCCACTCCGGAGACCAGTGGAACGGTGAACGGCTCACAAGCAACTAGATTCTTCCTGTGGCAGGTCAGCCGTCGACCATGGTATGGGGAACCTCCCGCCCTCTGTTGGTGTTAATATCGACTTAATGATTAATTCTTCTATAAACAGTTGAAAATGTGAATTTGTAATTTTTGTCAAAATTATCATTTATATATAGTCTAAATAAAAGATTTTTATAGCATAGGTAAATAAGAAGAATAAAAATTAAAAGCTAAAAGTGTTTACTAATCTTTTATTCATATATATAACAAATAACAATTGTTTCACAACTAATAATTTATTATCAATTATATTCAATAACCATTACACACACATTGCATAAATCCAATATTATTATCAGTATCTTCTAGTTTTTTTTCAAAATGAGATGTTGATACTTTCCCAAAGTGGTATGAATGCAAATTTCTGTCTCAGCAAGCCTTGGGTGAACTGCTGCACTGCAATCTGAAAAAATGTAGTCAGTTAAATTTGTAAGATTGGTGGAGAATTAATTGAGAAATGAGTGTTTCATAATCAGTTTAAAATATGAATTTAAAACACGAGTCAAAATTATCATTTAAAAGCATGTTTACAGTGTTTATGAAGTATCAGCATCAATGAATTACATGGAAGTTAATAAAGTTAAATAAGAATCATTTACATAATTTAATGGTGTTGGTTTCATGTCAATTAATTGAGAATTGAGTGTTTCATAAGCCATAAAAAATTTGAATTTTTAATATACTCCAAAATTATCATATAAAAACATGTTTTATAGAGTTTATGAAACATTGGCTTAAATGTAATGTATGAAAGTAATTATTGCTAAATAAGAAACATATTCTCTTTCTAGTAGTGAAGGTTTCAAGATACTAACATGAGAATTGAGTATTTAATAAGCAATTAAAAAATGAATTTTTTGAAATACGCCAAATCTACCATATAAAAACATGTTTTATAGTGTTTATGAAGTATTGGCTCAAATGAAATGTATGAGAGTAATTAATGCTAAATAAGAAACATATTTCTTTCTAGTGGTCAAGGTTTCAAAAGACTAAATTGAGAATTGTATTTCATAAGCAATTAAAAAAATGAATTTTGTACTCAAATTTAAAAAAAACATGTTGTATAGATTATGAAACATTGGCTTAAATGTAATGTATGAGAGTAATTAATGCTAAATTAGAACCATTTTCTCAATCTAGTGGTCAAGGTTTCAAGGTACTAACATGAGAATTGAGTATTTTATAAGCATAAAAAATTTGAATTTGTAATTTACATTAAAATTATCATATAAACATGTTTTTATAAGTTTAAAACATGGGTTAAATTGCTAAATAAGAAACATATTCTCTTTCTAGTAGTGAAGGTTCAAGATACTAACATGAGAATTGAGTATTAATAAGCAATTAAAAAATGAATTTGTAAATACGCCAAATCTACCATATAAAACATGTTTTATAGATGTTTATGAAGTATGGCTCAAATGAAATGTATGAGAGTAATTAATGCTAAATAAGAAACATATTTTCTTTCTAGTGGTCAAGGTTTTCAAAAGACTAAATTGAGAATTCAGTATTTCATGCATAAAAAATTGAATTGTAATTTACGTTAAAATATCATATAAAAACATGTTTTATAGTGTTCATGAAGTATCAGCATCAACAAAAATACATGGAAGTAATAATGCTACAATAAGAATCCATTACTAATTCATTGGTCTTGGTTTCATGATACTAATTTTTTGTTTCACTAGTATTAATTTGCTATCAATTATTATTCAAACCATACACACACATTGCATAAATCCAATATTATTATCAGTATTCTCTAGTTTTTTTCAAATAGATGTTGATACTTTCCCAAAGTGGTATGAATGCAAATTTCTGTCTCAGCAAGCCTTGGGTGAACTGCTGCACTGCAATCTGAAAAAATGTTGTCAGTTAATTTGTAAGATTGGTGGAGAATTAATTGAGAAATTGAGTGTTTCATAATCAGTTTAAAATATGAATTTTAAACACGAAGTCAACATTATCATTTAAAAGCATGTTTATAGTGTTTATGAAGTATCAGCATCAATGAATTACTGGAAGTTAATAAGTTAAATAGGAATCATTTACTATAATTCAATGGTGTTGGTTTCATGTCAATTAATTGAGAATTGAGTGTTTCATAAGCCATAAAAAATTTGAATTTTTAATATACTCCAAAATTATCATATAAAAACAAGTTTTATAGAGTTTATGAACATTGGCATAAATGAAATGTATGATAGTTATTAATGCTAATTAGAACTATTTTCTCAATCTAGTGGTCAAGGTTTAAAGATACTACATGAGAATGAGTATTAATAAGCAATTAAAAAATGAATTTTTTGAAATACCCAAATTACCATATAAAAACATGTTTTATAGAGTTTATGAAACATTGGCTTAAATGAAATGTATGAGAGTAATTAATGCTAAATAAGAACCATTTTCTCAATCTAGTGGTCAAGGTTTCAAGGTACTAACATGAGAATTGAGTATTTATAAGCAATTAAAAAAATGAATTTGTAAAATACGTCAAATTTACCATATAAAAACATGTTTTTAGAGTTTATGAAACATTGGCTTAAATGTAATGTATGAGAGTAATTAATGCTAAAAAGAAACATTTTTCTTTCTAGTGGTCAAGGTTTCAAGGTACTAACATGAGAATTGAGTATTTAATAAGCCATAAAAAATTTGAATTTGTAATTTACATTAAATTATCATATAAAAACATGTTTTATAGAGTTTATGAAACATTGGCTTAAATGTAATGTATGAAAGTAATTAATGCTAAATAAGAAACATATTCTCTTTCTAGTATTGACGGGTTTCAAGATACTAACATGAGAATTGAGTATTTAATAAGCATTAAAAAAATGAATTTGTAAAATACGCCAAATTATTATACAAAACCATTTTTATAGAGTTTATGAAGTAATCAGCCATCAACAAAAATACATGGAAGTTAATAAGGGCTAAATAGAATCATTAACTTTAATTCATTTGGTCTTGGTTTCATGATACTAATTTTGTTTCACTAGTATTAATTTGCTATCAATTATATCAATAACCCTTACACCACACATGCATAAATCCAATATTATTATCAATATCTTCTAGTTTATTTTCAAAATATGATGTTGATACTTTCCCAAAGTAGTATGAATGCAAATTCCTGTCTCAGCAAGCCTTGGGTGAACTGCTGCACTTTAATCTGAAAAAAATGTAGTGATTTAAATATGTAAAATTAGTGGAGAATTAATTGAGAATTGAGTGTTTCATAAGCAGTTTAAAATATGAATTTATAACACGAGTCAAAATTGTCATTTAAAAGCATGTTTATAGTGTTTATGAAGTATCAGCATCAACGAAATACATGGAATTAATAATGCTTAATAAGAATCATTTACCCAATTAATTGGTCTAGGTTTCATGATATTTACTTTTTGTTTCACTAATATTAAGTTGCTATCAATTACATACAGTTATTATTACACGTACCTTGCAAAAGACCATTATTGTTATTATAAGTATCTTCTAGTTTATTTTCAAAATAAGATGTTGGTATTTTCCAAAGTGGTATAAATGCAAATTCCTGTCTCAGCAAGCCTTGATTGAACTGCTGCTCTGCAATCTGAAAAAATGTAGTCAGTTAAATATGTAAAATTAGTGGAGAATTAATTGAGAATTGAGTGTTTCATAAGCAGTTTAAAATATGAATTTATAACACGAGTCAAAATTGTCATTTAAAAGCATGTTTATAGTGTTTATGAAGTATCAGCATCAATGAATTACATGGAAGTTAATAATGCTAAAAAAGAATCATTTACTTAATCCAATTGTCACTACTACACACCATAAGGAGAACGAAAATAATTCTATAACAACTAGTGCGTGGACAACACTGGATAATTTAGAAATTGAAACAAACAAAACAAAACTAACAGACAACCTTCATTTTTAATACAAAATAATTGAAAACTATTTACAGTTGAAACTTTAACACAAGTACGAATGTAAAACTGTAAAAAGATACGAAATTTAAGCATAAACAGATGATAACAAATAATAATTATGATAAGCCATAAAAGATTGTACAAATTAACAGAATGTTTTGTACTTTTAAAAAAGAATACACTTGTACAATAACTGAAAATACCCCTTTTCCATATGAATTTGATGATAATTTTTCAATGATAAATTTAAATCATTTTCTTAATGCATTGGTCGAGGATCAGGACACTGACTTGTGTTAACTTCGGGCGTAAAATATGAACAATTCGTTGATATTATAAATATTCTTTCGTAAATGTACAAGACATGCGGTCAAAAGCCTAATAAATATACCGCCCCACTCCGGAGACCAGTGGAACGGTGAACGGCTCACAAGCAACTAGATTCTTCCTGTGGCAGGTCAGCCGTCGACCATGGTATGGGGAACCTCCCGCCCTCTGTTGGTGTTAATATCGACTTAATGATTAATTCTTCTATAAACAGTTGAAAATGTGAATTTGTAATTTTTGTCAAATTATCATTTATATATAGTCTAAATAAAGATTTTTATAGCATAGGTAAATAAGAAGAATAAAATTAAAAGCTAAAAGTGTTTACTAATCTTTTATTCATATATATAACAAATAACAATTGTTTCACAACTAATAATTTATTATCAATTATATTCAATAACCATTACACACACATTGCATAAATCCAATATTATTATCAGTATCTTCTAGTTTTTTTTCAAAATAAGATGTTGATACTTTCCCAAAGTGGTATGAATGCAAATTTCTGTCTCAGCAAGCCTTGGGTGAACTGCTGCACTGCAATCTGAAAAAATGTAGTCAGTTAAATTTGTAAGATTGGTGGAGAATTAATTGAGAAATGAGTGTTTCATAATCAGTTTTAAAATATGAATTTAAAACACGAGTCAAAATTATCATTTAAAAGCATGTTTACAGTGTTTATGAAGTATCAGCATCAATGAATTACATGGAAGTTAATAAAGTTAATAAGAATCATTTACATAATTTAATGGTGTTGGTTTCATGTCAATTAATTGAGAATTGAGTGTTTCATAAGCCATAAAAAATTTGAATTTTTAATATACTCCAAAATTATCATATAAAACATGTTTTATAGAGTTTATGAAACATTGGCTTAAATGTAATGTATGAAAGTAATTATTGCTAAATAAGAACATTTCTCTTTCTAGTAGTGAAGGTTTCAAGATACTAACATGAGAATTGAGTATTTAATAAGCAATTAAAAAAATGAATTTTTTGAAATACGCCAAATCTACCATATAAAAACATGTTTTATAGAGTTTATGAAACATTGGCTTAAATGAAATGTATGAGAGTAATTAATGCTAAATAGAAACATTTTCTCAATCTAGTGGTCAAGGTTTCAAGTACTACATAAATTGAGTATTTTATAAGCAATTAAAAAATTGAATTTGTAAAATACGTCAAATTTACCATATAAAAACATGTTTTATAGAGTTATGAAACATTGGCTTAAATGTAATGTATGAGAGTAATTAATGCTAAATAAGAACATATTTTCTTTCTAGTGGTCAAGGTTTCAAGTACTAACATGAGAATGAGTATTTAATAAGCCATAAAAAATTTGAATTTGTAATTACATTACAAATTATCATATAAAAACATGTTTTATAGAGTTTATGAAACATTGGCTTAAATGTAATGTAGAAAGTAATTATTCTAAATAAGAACCATATTCTCGTTCTAGTAGTGAAGGTTTCAAGATACTAACATGAGAATTGAGTATTTAATAAGCATTAAAAAATGGAATTTGTAAAATACGCCAAAATCTACCATATAAAAACATGTTTTATAGTGTTATGAAAGTATTGGCTCAAATGAAATGGATGAGAGTAATTAATGCTAAATAAGAAAACATATTTTCTTTCTAGTGGTCAAAGGTTTCAAAAGACAAAATGAGAATTCAGTATTTTCATAAGCCATAAAAAATTTGAATTGAATTTACGTCAAAATTATTATACAAAACATGTTTTATAGAGTTTATGAAGTATCAGCATCAACAAAAATACATGGAAGTTAATAATGCTAATAAGAATCATTAACTTAATTCAATTGGTCTTGGTTCATGATACTAATTTTTGTTTCACTAGTATTAATTTGCTATCAATTATATTCAATAACCATTACACACACATTGCATAAATCCATATTATTATCAATATCTTCTAGTTTATTTTAAAATATGATGTTGATACTTTCCAAAGTAGTATGAATGCAAATTCCTGTCTCAGCAAGCCTTGGGTGAACTGCTGCACTTTAATCTGAAAAAATGTAGTCAGTTAAATATGTAAATTAGTGGAGAATTAATTGAGAATGAGTGTTTCATAAGCAGGTTTAAAATATGAATTTATAACACGAGTCAAAATTTCATTTAAAGCATGTTTATAGTGTTTATGAAGTATCAGCATCAACGAATACATGGAATTAATAATGTTAATAAGAATCATTTACCAATTAATTGGTCTAGGTTTCATGATATTTACTTTTTGTTTCACTATATTAAGTTGCTATCAATACATACAGTTATTATTACACGTACCTTGCAAAAGACCATTATTGTTATTATAAGTATCTTCTAGTTTATTTTCAAAATAGGATGTTGGTATTTCCAAAGGTGGTATAAATGCAAATTCCTGTCTCAGCAAGCCTTGATTGAAACTGCTGCTCTGCAATCTGAAAAAATGTAGTCAGTTAAATATGTAAAATTAGTGGAGAATTAATTGAGAATTGAGTGTTTCATAAGCAGTTTAAAAATATGAATTTATAACACGAGTCAAAATTGTCATTTAAAAGCATGTTTATAGTGTTTATGAAGTATCAGCATCAATGAATTACATGGAAGTTAATATGCTAAAAAGAATCATTTACTTAACTCAATTGTCACTACTACACACCATAAGGAGAACGAAAATAATTCTATAACAACTAGTGCGTGGACAACACTGGATAATTTAGAAATTGAAACAAACAAAACAAAAACTAACAGACAACCTTCATTTTTAATACAAATAATTGAAAAACATTTACAGTTGAAAACTTTAACACAAGTACGAATGTAAAACTGTAAAAGATACGAATTTAAGCATAACAGATGATAACAAATAATAATTATGATAAGCCATAAAGATTGTACAAATTAACAGAATGTTTTGTACTTTTAAAAAAGAATACACTTGTACAATAACTGAAAAATACCCTTTTCCATATGAATTTGATGATAATTTTTCAATGATAAATTTAAATCATTTTCTTAATGCATTGGTCGAGGATCAGGACACTGACTTGTGTTAACTTCGGGCGTAAAATATGAACAATTTCGTTGATATTATAAATATTCTTTCGTAAATGTACAAGACATGCGGTCAAAAGCCTAATAAATATACCGCCCCACTCCGGAGACCAGTGGAACGGTGAACGGCTCACAAGCAACTAGATTCTTCGTGGCAGGTCAGCCGTCGACCATGGTATGGGGAACCTCCCGCCCTCTGTTGGTGTTAATATCGACTTAATGATTAATTCTTCTATAAACAGTTGAAAATGTGAATTTGTAATTTTTGTCAAAATTATCATTTATATATAGTCTAAATAAAAGATTTTTATAGCATAGGTAAATAAGAAGAATAAAATTAAAAGCTAAAAGTGTTTACTAATCTTTTATTCATATATATAACAAATAACAATGTTTCACAACTAATATTTATTATCAATTATATTCAATAACCATTACACACACATTGCATAAATCCAATATTATTATCAGTATCTTCTAGTTTTTTTTCAAAATAAGATGTTGATACTTTCCAAAGTGGTATGAATGCAAATTTCTGTCTCAGCAAGCCTTGGGTGAACTGCTGCACTGCAATCTGAAAAAATGTAGTCAGTTAAATTTGTAAGATTGGTGGAGAATTAATTGAGAATGAGTGTTTCATAATCAGTTTAAAATATGAATTTAAACACGAGTCAAAATTATCATTTAAAAGCATGTTTTAGTGTTTATGAAGTATCAGCATCAATGAATTACATGGAAGTTAATAAAGTTAAAAAGAATCATTTACTTAATCCAATTGTCACTACTACACACCATAAGGAGAACGAAAATAATTCATACAACTAGTGCGTGGAAACACTGGATATTTAGAAATTGAAACAAACAAAACCAAAACTAACAGACAACCTTCATTTTTAATACAAAATAATTGAAAACTATTTACAGTTGAAACTTTAACACAAGTACGAATGTAAAACTGTAAAAAGATACGAAATTTAGCATAAACAGATGATACAAATAATAAGATGATAAGCCATAAAAGATTGTACAAATTAACAGAATGTTTTTTTACTTTAAAAAAGAATACACTTGTACAATACTGAAAAACCCCTTTTCCATATGAATTTGATGATAATTTTTCAATGATAATTTAAATCATTTTCTTAATGATTGGTCGAGATCAGGACACTGACTTGTGTTAACTTCGGGCGTAAAATATGACAATTCGTGATAATAAATATTCTTTCGTAAATGTACAAACAGCGGTCAAAAGCCTAATAAATATACCGCCCACTCCGGAGACCATGGAACGGTGAACGGCTCACAAGCAACTGATTCTTCCTGTGGCAGGTCAGCCGTCGACCATGGTATGGGGAACCTCCCGCCTCTGTTGGTGTTAATATCGACTTAAGATTAATTCTTCTATAAACAGTTGAAAATGTGAATTTGTAATTTTGGTCAAAATTATCATTATATTAGTCTAAATAAAAGATTTTTATAGCATAGGTAAATAAGAAGAATAAAAATTAAAAGCTAAAAGTGTTTACTAATCTTTTATTCATATATATAACAATAACAATTGTTTCACAACTAATAATTTATTATCAATTTATTCAATAACCATTACACACACATTGCATAAATCCAATATTATTATCAGTATCTTCTAGTTTTTTTCAAAATGAGATGTTGATACTTTCCAAAGTGGTATGAATGCAAATTCTGTCTCAGCAAGCCTTGGGTGAACTGCTGCACTGCAATCTGAAAAAATGTAGTCAGTTAAATTTGTAAGATTGGTGGAGAATTAATTGAGAATGAGTGTTCATAATCAGTTTAAAATATGAATTTAAAACACGAGTCAAAATTATCATTAAAAGCATGTTTACAGTGTTTATGAAGTATCAGCATCAATGAATACATGGAAGTTAATAAGTTAAATAAGAATCATTTACATTAATTTAATGGTGTTGGTTTCATGTCAATTAAGTAAGATGAGTGTTTCTCATAAGCCATAAAAAATTTGAATTTTTAATATACTCACAAATTACATATTAAACATGTTTATAGAGTTTATGAAACATGGCTTAAATGTAATGTATGAAAGTAATTATTGCTAAATAAGAAACATATTCTCTTCTAGTAGTGAAGGTTTCAAGATACTAACATGAGAATTGAGTATTTTTAAGCAATTAAAAAATGAATTTGTAAAAATACCAATTTACCATATAAAAACAGTTTTATAGAGTTTATAAACATTGGCTTAAATGTAATGTATGAGAGTAATTAATGCTAAATAAGAACCATTTCTCTTCTAGTGGTCAAGGTTTCAAGGTACTAACATGAGAATTGAGTATTTTATAAGCAATTAAAAAATTGAATTTGTAAAATACGTAAAATTACCATATAAAAAACATGTTTTATAGAGTTTATGAAACATTGGCTTAAATGTAATGTATGAGAGTAATTAATGCTAAATAAGAAACATATTCTCTTTCTAGTGGTCAAGGTTTCAAGATACTAACATGAGAATTGAGTATTTAATAAGCCATAAAAAAATTGAATTTGTAATTACGTTAAATTATCATATAAAAACATGTTTATAGTGTTATGAAGTATCAGCATCAACAAAAATACATGGAAGTTAATAATGCTAAATAAGAATCATTTACTTATTCATTGGTCTTGGTTTCATGATACTAATTTTTGTTTCACTAGTATTAATTTGCTATCAATTATATTCAATAACCATTACACACACATTGCATAAATCCAATTTATTATCAATATCTTCTAGTTTATTTTCAAATAAGATGTTGATACTTTCCCAAAGTAGTATGAATGCAAATTCCTGTCTCAGCAAGCCTTGGGTGAACTGCTGCACTGCAATCTGAAAAAATGTAGTCAGTTAAATATGTAAAATTGTGGAGAATTAATTGAGAATTGAGTGTTTCATAAGCAGTTTAAAATATGAATTTATAACACGAGTCAAAATTTCATTTAAAAGCATGTTTATAGTGTTTATGAAGTATCAGCATCAACGAAATTACATGGAATTAATAATGCTTAATAAGATCATTTACCCAATTAATTGGTCTAGGTTTCATGATATTTACTTTTTGTTTCACTAATATTAAGTTGCTATCAATTACATACAGTTATTATTACACGTACCTTGCAAAAGACCATTATTGGTATTATAAGTATCTTCTAGGTTATTTTCAAATAAGAGTTGGTATTTCCAAAGTGGTATAAATGCAAATTCCTGTCTCAAGCAAGCTTGATTGAACTGCTGCCTACTGCAATCTGAAAAAAATGTAGTCAGTTAAATATGTAAAATTAGTGGAGAATTAATTGAGAATTGAGTGTTTCATAAGCAGTTTAAAATATGAATTTATAACACGAGTCAAAATTGTCATTTAAAAGCATGTTTATAGTGTTTATGAAGTATCAGCATCAATGAATTACATGGAAGTTAATAATGCTAAAAAGAATCATTTACTTAATCCAATTGTCACTACTACACACCATAAGGAGAACGAAAATAATTCTATAACAACTAGTGCGTGGACAACACTGGATAATTTAGAAATTGAAACAAACAAAACAAAAACTAACAGACAACCTTCATTTTTAATACAAAATAATTGAAAACTATTTACAGTTGAAACTTTAACACAAGTACGAATGTAAAACTGTAAAAAGATACGAAATTTAAGCATAAACAGATGATAACAAATAATAATTATGATAAGCCATAAAAGATTGTACAATTAACAGAATGTTTTGTACTTTTAAAAAGATACACTTGTACAATAACTGAAAAATACCCCTTTTCCATATGAATTTGATGATAATTTTTCAATGATAAATTTAAATCATTTTCTTAATGCATTGGTCGAGGATCAGGACACTGACTTGTGTTAACTTCGGGCGTAAAATATGAACAATTCGTTGATATTATAATATTCTTTCGTAAATGTACAAGACATGCGGTCAAAAGCCTAATAAATATACCGCCCCACTCCGGAGACCAGTGGAACGGTGAACGGCTCACAAGCAACTAGATTCTTCCTGTGGCAGGTCAGCCGTCGACCATGGTATGGGGAACCTCCCGCCCTCTGTTGGTGTTAATATCGACTTAATGATTAATTCTTCTATAAACAGTTGAAAATGTGAATTTGTAATTTTTGTCAAAATTATCATTTATATATAGTCTAAATAAAAGATTTTTATAGCATAGGTAAATAAGAAGAATAAAAATTAAAAGCTAAAAGTGTTTACTAATCTTTATTCATATATATAACAAATAACAATTGTTTCACAACTAATAATTTATTATCAATTATATTCAATAACCATTACACACACATTGCATAAATCCAATTTATTATCAGTATCTTCTAGTTTTTTTTCAAAATAAGATGTTGATACTTTCCCAAAGTGGTATGAATGCAAATTTCTGTCTCAGCAAGCCTTGGGTGAACTGCTGCACTGCAATCTGAAAAAATGTAGTCAGTTAAATTTGTAAGATTGGTGGAGAATTAATTGAGAAATGAGTGTTTCATAATCAGTTTAAAATATGAATTTAAAACACGAGTCAAAATTATCATTTAAAAGCATGTTTACAGTGTTTATGAAGTATCAGCATCAATGAATTACATGGAAGTTAATAAAGTTAAATAAGAATCATTTACATAATTTAATGGTGTTGGTTTCATGTCAATTAATTGAGAATTGAGTGTTTCATAAGCCATAAAAAAATTGAATTTTTAATATACTCCAAAATTATCATATAAAACATGTTTTATAGAGTTTATGAAACATTGGCTTAAATGTAATGTATGAAAGTAATTAATGCTAAATTAGAACATTTTCTCTTTCTAGTGGTCAAGGTTTCAAGATACTAACATGAGAATTGAGTATTTTATAAGCAATTAAAAAAATGAATTTGTAAAATACGTCAAATTTACCATATAAAAACATGTTTTATAGAGTTTATGAAACTTGGCTTAAATGTAATGTATGAGAGTAATTAATGCTAAATAAGAAACATTTTCTCAATCTAGTGGTCAAGGTTTCAAAAGACTAAATGAGAATTGAGTATTTTATAAGCAATTAAAAAAGAATTTGTAAAATACGTCAAATTTACCATATAAAAACATGTTTTATAGAGTTTATGAAACATTGGCTTAAATGTAATGTATGAGAGTAATTAATGCTATTAGAAACATTTTCTCAATCTAGTGGTCAAGGTTTCAAGGTACTAACATGAGAATTGAGTATTTATAAGCCATAAAAAATTTGAATGTAATTTACATAAAATTATCATATAAAAACATGTTTTATAGAGTTTATGAAACATTGGCTTAAATGTAATGTATGAGAGTAATTAATGCTAAATAAGAAACATATCTCTTTCTAGTGGTGAAGGTTTCAAGATACTAACATGAGAATTGAGTATTTATAAGCAATTAAAAAAATGAATTTGAAAATACGCAAATCTACCATATAAAAACATGTTTTATAGTGTTTATGAAGTATTGGCTCAATGAAATGTATGAGAGTAATTAATGCTAAATAAGAAACATATTTTCTTTCTAGTGGTCAAGGTTTCAAAGACTAATTGAGAATTCAGTATTTCATAAGCCATAAAAAATTTGAATTTGTAATTTACATTAAAATTATCATATAAAAACATGTTTTATAGAGTTTATGAAGTATCAGCATCAACAAAAATACATGGAAGTTAATAATGCTAAATAAGAATCATTTACTTAATTCATTGGTCTTGGTTTCATGATACTAATTTTTTGTTTCACTAGTATTAATTTGCTATCAATTATATTCAATAACCATTACACACCATTGCATAAATCCAATATTATTATCAATATCTTCTAGTTTATTTTCAAAATAAGATGTTGATACTTTCCCAAAGTAGTATGAATGCAAATTCCTGTCTCAGCAAGCCTTGGGTGAACTGCTGCACTGCAATCTGAAAAAAATGTAGTCAGTTAAATATGTAAAATTGTTGAGAATTAATTGAGAATTGAGTGTTCATAAGCAGTTTAAAATATGAATTTATAACACGAGTCAAAATTTTCATTTAAAAGCATGTTTATAGTGTTTATGAAGTATCAGCATCAACGAAATACATGGAATTTATAATGCTTAATAAGAATCATTTACCCAATTAATTGGTCTAGGTTTCATGATATTTTCTTTTTGTTTCACTAATATTAAGTTGCTATCATTACAACAGTTATTATTACACGTACCTGGCAAAAGACCATATTGTTATTATAAGT
>NC_040879.1:75871641-75917207 GCF_003676215.2 Rhopalosiphum maidis | reverse complement strand
TAAATGTAATGTATGAAAGTAATTAATGCTAAATCAGATCCATTTTCTCTTTGTAGTGGTCAAAGTTTCAAGATACTCAATTGAGAATTGAGTGTTTCATAAGCCATAAAAAATTTGAATTTTTCATATACGTTAAAATTATCATCTAATAATATGTTCTATAGAGTTTATGAAACATTGGCTTAAATGTAATGTATGAAAGTAATTAATGCTAAATCAGATCCATTTTCTCTTTCTAGTGGTGAAAGTTTCAAGATACTCAATTGAGAATTGAGTGTTCATAAGCCATAAAAAATTTGAATTTGTCATAAACGTTAAAATTATCATATAAAAACATGTGTTATAGAGTTTATGAAACATTGGCTTAAATGTAATGTATGATATTAATTAATGCTAAATCAGATCCATATTCTCTCTCTAGTGGTAAAAGTTTAAAGATACTAAATTGAGAATTGAGTGTTTCATAAGCCATAAAAAATTTGAATTTTTCATATACGTTAAAATTATCATATAAAAACATGTTTTATAGAGTTTATGAGGTATCAGCTTAAATGAAATACTTGGAAGTTAATAATCCTAAATAAGAATCAATTACTGAATTCATTGGTCTTGGTTTCATGATACAAATTGTTTGTTTCACTAATATTATGTTGCTATCAATTATGTTCAATAACCATTACACACACATTGCATAAATCTAATATTATTATTGATATCTTCTAGTGTATTTTCAAAATAAGATGTTGACACTTTCCCAAAGTGGTATGAATGCGAATTCCTGTCTCAGCAAGCCTTGACTGAACTGCTGCACTGCAATCTGAAAAAAATGTTTTCAGTTAAATATGTAAAATCGGTGGAGAATTAATTGAGAATTGATTGTTTCATAAGCAGTTAAAAATATGAATTTAAAACACGAGTCAAAATTGTCATTTAAAAGCATGTTTTTAGTGTTTATGAAGTATCAGCATCAACGAAATACATGGAATTAATAATGCTTAATAAGAATCATTAACTTAATTGAATAGTGTTGGTTTCATGTCAATTAATTGAGAATTGAGTGTTTCATAAACCATAAAAAATTTGAATTTGTAATATACGTTAAAATTATCATATAAAAACATGTTTTATAGAGTTTATGAAACAATGGCTTAAATGTAATGTATGAAAGTAATAATTCCTTAATCAGATCCATTTTCTCTTTCTAGTGGTCAAAGTTTCAAGATCCTCAATTGAGAATTAAGTGTTTCATAAGCCATAAGAAATTTGAATTTGTAATATACGTTAAAATTATTATATAAAAACATGTTTTATAGTGTTTATGAGGTATCAGCTTAAATGAAATACTTGGAAGTTAATAATCCTAAAGAAGAATCATTTACTGAATTCATTGGTCTTGGTTTCATGATACTAATTGTTTGTTTCACTAATATTATGTTGCTATCAATTATGTTCAATAACCATTACACACACATTGCATAAATCTAATATTATTATTGATATCTTCTAGTGTATTTTCAAAATAAGATGTTGGTATTTTCCAAAGTGGTATAAATGCAAATTCCTGTCTCAGCAAGCCTTGATTGAACTGCTGCTCTGCAATCTGAAAAAAATGTTTTCAGTTAAATATGTAAAATCGGTGGAGAATTAATTGAGAATTGATTGTTTCATAAGCAGTTAAAAATATGAATTTAAAACACGAGTCAAAATTATCACTTAAAAGCATGTTTACAGTGTTTATGAAGTATCAGCATCAATGAAATACTGGGAAGTTAATAATCCTAAATAAGAATCATTTACTTAATCTTATGGTAAGGGTTTCATAACACTAACTTTTTGTTACACTTCTATTATGTTGCTATCATTAACATTCATTTACCATTACACGTACCGTGCAAAACACCATTATTAATATTAATACCTTCTAAACCATATTAAACATAGGATGTTGAAACTATTCCAAGTGCTAAAAATGTTAATTCATGCTCAGCAAGCCTTGAGTGATCTATTGCACTGCAATCTGAAAAATATGAAAGTTAATAATGGTAAATAAGCATCATTACTTAATATAATGGTCAAGGTTACATGACTTTTAGTAACATTACTATTCATTGAATCACAATTATATTCTATACCCATTAGTCGTACTTTGCATAAAACCATTATTATTATCAGTATCGTCTAGTCCATTTTCAACGTAGGATGTTGTAACTTTGTCAAGTGTTAGAAACGTTAATTCATGTCTTAGCAATCCTTGAGTGATCTGCTGTACTGCCATCTAAAAAAAAAAATTGTCAGTTAATTATGTATAATGGTTGGAGGATAAAATGTCACTACTACACACCATAAAGAGATCGAAAGTCTGTTTATGACAACTAGTACGTGGACAACACTGAATAATTCAGAAATGGAAATAATCAAACAAAAACTAACAGACAAACTTCATTCCTATTTCAAAATACTTGAAAACAATTTAAAGTTTTAATTTAAATACAAATACAAAATATAAAACTGCAAAAAGATATGAAATATAAATCAGACAGTAAATACAAACGGTTATATCAATAGATAAACAATGTTTTATATCACTAAACCACAATCATGGATGAAAAACATCATATCAATTCGGATTAGAATATTCAACTTATTACATTTTATCTCTGGCCGCTGAATTCAAAAATGTTTAATATTATAATATTTTCATATACAAATACAATTTCAAAACTGATTAACTGAGCATAATATAATGAAATAAATTTCCAATAATATTGTGCACTTTGTAAATTCAGCAGGCAGTTGTATAAATATTATGAGTCTTAACATAGATACATAGTAACTAGTAAGACAAAAGTCAAAAAGTAATAACATTAAACTATATATGTATGTATTATTTAAGTGTTTAGATAGTTGCAGGTAAGCATTTATTATGCATTAATATTCTCCGGACTGTACAGTCCACTGGTTAACTAATCGAACTTAAGTAAACGGTCTTATATGTTATATATCTTATACATATAACGATTCATTATTTGAATACTTAACAATGTAAATAAATCATAATAATTTATTTTTTATGTTCGATGTCCATAAAATTTAA
Source organism: Rhopalosiphum maidis (assembly GCF_003676215.2). NCBI lineage: Eukaryota > Metazoa > Arthropoda > Insecta > Hemiptera > Aphididae > Rhopalosiphum > Rhopalosiphum maidis. The sequence goes on along the minus strand of NC_040879.1, from coordinate 75,914,113 downwards.
ATCTTTATCTCCTATAAATATTACCGAAGTTATATTGTGAAATTCAAAACAAATTACTACCAATCATACTAATATATTGCATATTAAATATACACATATAATTAAAACTAATAAATGAAGTGTTGTATTCGAGCAGATTTGAGTCTGAAGTGATCAGAAGTAATCTACTGACTGCGTCGTACATTTTAAAAATGATGGTCGTATCTCGTATAAACAACGAAATCGCTTAGGTACATATTAAATTGTTTACGCTAAACGAGGGATATAAACACTATAAACATTAAATAGATGTATTCTCTATATGATATGATGAAAAACTATTATAAATAAACTATTTTTTATGCTGTTGGCGTAATTGCTAAACGTTGAAACCTTAACAAACATAAAACGTGTAAAAAAACAAAGTTCAAAAAGATACTTCGTTAAATCGTTATACAGTGGTATAGGTGTACCATACAGAAAAGTATGCGTGTACGAAAAAACAAGCCATTCGATTTTTTTAACCTTTCAAACTCGTCGTAGCATTTATGAGTCAGCACTCAAATTTCGAAAAGATTAAACAAAAACTCAAATTCAAAAAATTCGAAAAATACGTAAAATCTAAGTGCCTAAAATAAAAATATAATCGTAACTTCGCAACAAAACGTCCGATTCCTTCGGTTTTGGTAGCGTTCGAATTTTTACAAAAACGTCTAAACGATGTGTAGAAAAAAATCGCTCTAACCACCCAAAAATTAATTGTTTCGTGGCGACAAAGTCCAAAAACTGCAAAATCCTAATTTCCGACGCCAAAAATAGGGGTAAAAATGAATTCTACAGTGTCACCACGGGACGCCGATTTTGATCACAGACCTACGAAAAACTGAACTTGTGAACAACAGAAACGTGGAACAAATATTAAACATTTTTTAAAATATCCATGGGGGGAGGGGCACAAGGAGCCATAGGACACTGCTACCACCGAAGCACTTTATGTAAAACGACTTTAAACAGAAATTTCCGTGAAGTAACTATGCCCCATACATCGAAACCCGGCCGAGTAACACTCGACTAAAAAATTCAAATTTCGGAATTCCAAGACCCCAATGTGGGGTAAATACGGCATTTACGGTGTCCACGACAGATACCGCTTTTGATCAGCATCATCCAAAATACCAGAATCTTGAGTTTCAAACGCGTCGAACGACCACTAAGGTTTTTCAAAAATATATTTGAGGGAAACAAATATTTATGCAAATATACAGTACTTATAAAGTATTTTTTTTTATTTATTTATTAAAATTAAAATGTTTCAGCATTTTATCATGCTATTACAAGTTTACTAACGTGTTCAATTACAAATAACAAATTACAATTACTAATATTTTTAGTTAGTGATATAGTGATATACATGCTAATGTTAGTTAATATTTATTTATTAGTGGTAATTTAAAATCGATCTTCGTCTTCGCTTGACTGTGATAGAAGGAGATCTTGGGGTAGACGTGGTTTTAAACGCCGATTTTTCGTTTTTTATTTCCCAGGTTGTAGAACCGTGCGCCATCAGATGTATTGAGATTTGCATGAAAGTTTTTGAATTGTATTTTTATCCAGTCTTGGAGAAGAGGGATTCCAGTGACTTATAACTTTATACATAATAATAGTACTAATCATAGATAATGATGAAACACACTGCGAAATTAAGAATATTTACGCTATCGCAAAAATGTTTAAAGTCTACCTTTTGTAACTTGTACCTACGTATAATAAGTAATATAGTTGTTTTATTTACATAGAATATTATATGACTTGGACGTTTGCAATTTGTGAATATATTTCGTTCAAATTGTACCGAGTCGTAATTTTTTATAGTTTTTTTGTTGCTTTTGGTAATTAAAATGTAGAAGGTTCAGTATTATCATACCGTTTAGGGTGATGTTAAACTTTTATTACTGAAACATATAATTATATATGCAAACTTGCAGTAAGTAAATAAAATAAATATTTAAAAAAGTTTTATATTGTAGAACATAACTTTTCTAAAACTTTGCATTTTACAACTCGTTATTTCAACACATGATATAATCAGTTGTTATGATATTCATCTATAGATTTTGAGATTCAAATTGAAATACTAACACTTTTAATATTGGTTGTTTCGTTTCGAAATCTTAGAGGTTCAACGCAGTGACACCTCGAGATCAAATTTCTGTTCTAAAGAATTTTGAATTTCAATTTTCAAATTAAAAATTGCTAAAACAAAATTTCCTGCCAATTTTTTTTTTTAAACTGCACATTTAAATCATCATTTACCGTCTAAATAATTGAGTTGAAAAACTTTTACTAATTGGAAGACGCATCTAGGGACGAATTTGTCTCGGTCTTTGAACATTTTATCCAAAGGGGCCAGTATTAAAGGATTTAGTTTTGGAGTTTTGGATAACGTAATAACTTATAATAAATTGAGTTTTAACACAAAAATTTATGAAAAATTCAGAATTTGGACAGTTACACTGTAACAAAGTCATAAATGAGTAGATAATTTTTATATAATATGCAATGGTTTGTGAGGAATAATATTGAAAATTTTTAAAGTGCAGTAGGGTTGCCTATACAAAACACCTTCAAATCTGCATGACAATATAATAAAATACATAATGCGCTCAATTTAACTATTTGAGGTGTACTGTAAGATAAAATAATTAATAAAATAAATTATATCATAGAGATAGAATATTAGAAGAATCTACCAATATTCTATGTTTCAAAAATAATTAAATCGTATAAAATTTGCCTATATAGACCCCTTCTATTGATAAAAAAAAAGGATACGACAAACCGCCTATATTAATTAACCATATGAATATATTATGATCACTAATATTTTTGAAAATATAAACAAAAAAAAAGATCACAAATGTCCATAAAACTTTACTCATAAGTCATACATTTTTTTTATAAGTAGGTATTGAAAACCTTTATTTTGATATTTATCACAATCACAAAACAAAAAAAAATAACTCTTTTCTCGTTAAAAGTAGTCTGTCCTGTATTTTTAAGTTTTGACAATGTTATACATGATTTTTCATAAGTAGTTGTAGTTCATAAGATTAAAATCATAAAATCTAGATATGTAAAAAGATAATTATTTGTTATACACATTTCAAGTTCAAATTTCATTGAAATCAAATATAGCAACAACGATCACTAATGATTTATAATTGAAAAATATACGTGGGCATATAAAAATTTTAGAATATATTATTACATTTTATACATTTATTGGCCTTTGAAATGCATTTTATTTCTAATAAAAATGAATTTAACTATAAAATAATAAAAGTGAATTGCATAAAATTATTAAATTTATCGGAATCTTCTAGTCCATTATAAATGTAGGATGTTGAAACTTTTCAAAGTGGTAAAAATGTTAATTCATGTTTCAACAAGCCTTAAAAGATCTGCTTTACTGCCATCTGAAAAAACACAGTCAATTAAATCTGTAAAATTGGTGGAGAATAACTTGAGAATACAGTGTTTTATAAGCACTTGAAAATATGAATTTATAATTCGATTCAAAATTATCATATAAAAGGATATTTTATAGTGTTAATGAAGTATCAACTTAAATAAAATTTATGAAAATTATTAATGGATAATTAGAATTGTTTTCGTAATCTAATGGTAAGGGTTTCATGGTACTAATTGTTTGTTTCACTAATATTATGTTGCTATCAATTATGTTCAATAACCATTACACACACATTGCATAAATCTAATATTATTATTGATATCTTCTAGTGTATTTTCAAAATAAGATGTTGACACTTTCCCAAAGTGGTATGAATGCGAATTCCTGTCTCAGCAAGCCTTGAGTGAACTGCTGCACTGCAATCTGAAAAAAATGTTTTCAGTTAAATATGTAAAATCGGTGGAGAATTAATTGAGAATTGATTGTTTCATAAGCAGTTAAAAATATGAATTCATATTACGAATCAACATTATCATTTAAAAGCATGTTTATAGTGTTTATGAAGTATCAGCATCAATGAAATACATGGAAGTTAATAAAGCTAAATAGGAATCATTTACTTAATTCAATAGTGTTGGTTTAATGTCAATTAATTGAGAATTGAGTGTTCAATAAGCCATAAAAAATTTGAATTTGTAATACACGTTAAAATTATCATATAAAAACATGTTTTATAGAGTTTATGAAACAATAGCTTAAATGTAATGTATGAAAGTAATTAATGCTAAATCAGATCCATTTTCTCTTTGTAGTGGTCAAAGTTTCAAGATACTCAATTGAGAATTGACTGTTTCATAAGCCACAAAAAATTTGAATTTGTAATATACGTTAAAATTATCATATAAAAACATATTTTATAGAGTTTATGAGGTATCAGCTTAAATGAAATACTTGGAAGTTAATAGTACTAAATAAGAATCAATTACTGAATTCATTGGTCTTGGTTTCATGATACAAATTGTTTGTTTCACTAATATTATGTTGCTATCAATTATGTTCAATAACCATTACACACACATTGCATAAATCTAATATTATTATTGATATCTTCTAGTGTATTTTCAAAATAAGATGTTGACACTTTCCCAAAGTGGTATGAATGCGAATTCCTGTCTCAGCAAGCCTTGACTGAACTGCTGCACTGCAATCTGAAAAAAATGTTTTCAGTTAAATATGTAAAATCGGTGGAGAATTAATTGAGAATTGATTGTTTCATAAGAAGTTAAAAATATGAATTCTTATTACGAATCAACATTATCATTTAAAAGCATTTTTATAGTGTTTATGAAGTATCAGCATCAATGAAATACATGGAAGTTAATAAAGCTAAATAGGAATCATTTACTTAATTCAATAATGTTACTTTCATGTCAATTAATTGAGAATTGAGTGTTTCATAAGCCATAAAAAATTTGAATTTTTCATATACGTTAAAATTATCATATAAAAACATGTTTTATAGAGTTTATGAGGTATCAGCTTAAATGAAATACTTGGAAGTTAATAGTCCTAAATAAGAATCAATTACTGAATTCATTGGTCTTGGTTTCATGATACAAATTGTTTGTTTCACTAATATTATGTTGCTATCAATTATGTTCAATAACCATTACACACACATTGCATAAATCTAATATTATTATTGATATCTTCTAGTGTATTTTCAAAATAAGATGTTGACACTTTCCCAAAGTGGTATGAATGCGAATTCCTGTCTCAGCAAGCCTTGACTGAACTGCTGCACTGCAATCTGAAAAAAATGTTTTCAGTTAAATATGTAAAATCGGTGGAGAATTAATTGAGAATTGATTGTTTCATAAGAAGTTAAAAATATGAATTCTTATTACGAATCAACATTATCATTTAAAAGCATTTTTATAGTGTTTATGAAGTATCAGCATCAATGAAATACATGGAAGTTAATAAAGCTAAATAGGAATCATTTACTTAATTCAATAGTGTTAGTTTCATGTCAATTAATTGAGAATTGAGTGTTTCATAAGCCATAAAAAATTTGAAATTGAAATATACGTTAAAATTATCATATAAAATCATGTTTTATAGAGTTTATGAAACATTGGCTTAAATGTAATGTATGAAAGTAATTAATGCTAAATCAGATCCATTTTCTCTTTCTAGTGGTCAAAATTTCAAGATCCTCAATTGAGAATTGAGTGTTTCATAAGCCATAAAAAATTTGAATTTTTCATATACGTTAAAATTATCATATAAAAACATGTTTTATAGAGTTTATGAAACATTGGCTTAAATGTAATATATGAAAGAAATTAATGCTAAATCAGATCCATTTTCTCTTTCTAGTGGTCAAAGTTTCAAGATACTAAATTGAGAATTGAGTGTTTCATAAGCCATAAAAAATTTGAATTTTTCATATACGTTAAAATTATCATATAAAAACATGTTTTATAGAGTTTATGAGGTATCAGCTTAAATGAAATACTTGGAAGTTAATAGTCCTAAATAAGAATCAATTACTGAATTCATTGGTCTTGGTTTCATGATACAAATTGTTTGTTTCACTAATATTATGTTGCTATCAATTATGTTCAATAACCATTACACACACATTGCATAAATCTAATATTATTATTGATATCTTCTAGTGTATTTTCAAAATAAGATGTTGACACTTTCCCAAAGTGGTATGAATGCGAATTCCTGTCTCAGCAAGCCTTGACTGAACTGCTGCACTGCAATCTGAAAAAAATGTTTTCAGTTAAATATGTAAAATCGGTGGAGAATTAATTGAGAATTGATTGTTTCATAAGAAGTTAAAAATATGAATTCTTATTACGAATCAACATTATCATTTAAAAGCATTTTTATAGTGTTTATGAAGTATCAGCATCAATGAAATACATGGAAGTTAATAAAGCTAAATAGGAATCATTTACTTAATTCAATAGTGTTAGTTTCATGTCAATTAATTGAGAATTGAGTGTTTCATAAGCCATAAAAAATTTGAAATTGAAATATACGTTAAAATTATCATATAAAATCATGTTTTATAGAGTTTATGAAACATTGGCTTAAATGTAATATATGAAAGAAATTAATGCTAAATCAGATCCATTTTCTCTTTCTAGTGGTCAAAGTTTCAAGATACTAAATTGAGAATTGAGTGTTTCATAAGCCATAAAAAATTTGAATTTTTCATATACGTTAAAATTATCATATAAAAACATGTTTTATAGAGTTTATGAGGTATCAGCTTAAATGAAATACTTGGAAGTTATTAGTCCTAAATAAGAATCAATTACTGAATTCATTGGTCTTGGTTTCATGATACAAATTGTTTGTTTCACTAATATTATGTTGCTATCAATTATGTTCAATAACCATTACACACACATTGCATAAATCTAATATTATTATTGATATCTTCTAGTGTATTTTCAAAATAAGATGTTGACACTTTCCCAAAGTGGTATGAATGCAAATTCCTGTCTCAGCAAGCCTTGACTGAACTGCTGCACTGCAATCTGAAAAAAATGTTTTCAGTTAAATATGTAAAATCGGTGGAGAATTAATTGAGAATTGATTGTTTCATAAGCAGTTAAAACTATGAATTCTTATTACTAATCAACATTATCATTTAAAAGCATGTTTATAGTGTTTATGAAGTATCAGCATCAATGAAATACATGGAAGTTAATAAAGCTAAATAGGAATCATTAACTTAATTCAATAGTGTTGGTTTCATGTCAATTAATTGAGAATTGAGTGTTCCATAAGCCATAAAAAATTTGAATTTGTAATACACGTTAAAATTATCATATAAAAACATGTTTTATAGAGTTTATGAAACAATAGCTTAAATGTAATGTATGAAAGTAATTAATGCTAAATCAGATCCATTTTCTCTTTCTAGTGGTCAAAGTTTCAAGATACTCAATTGAGAATTGAGTGTTTCATAAGCCATAAAAAATTTGAATTTGTAATATACGTTAAAATTATCATATAAAAACATGTTTTATAGAGTTTATGAAACATTGGCTTAAATGTAATATATGAAAGAAATTAATGCTAAATCAGATCCATTTTCTCTTTCTAGTGGTCAAAGTTTCAAGATACTAAATTGAGAATTGAGTGTTTCATAAGCCATAAAAAATTTGAATTTTTCATATACGTTAAAATTATCATATAAAAACATGTTTTATAGAGTTTATGAGGTATCAGCTTAAATGAAATACTTGGAAGTTAATAGTCCTAAATAAGAATCAATTACTGAATTCATTGGTCTTGGTTTCATGATACAAATTGTTTGTTTCACTAATATTATGTTGCTATCAATTATGTTCAATAACCATTACACACACATTGCATAAATCTAATATTATTATTGATATCTTCTAGTGTATTTTCAAAATAAGATGTTGACACTTTCCCAAAGTGGTATGAATGCGAATTCCTGTCTCAGCAAGCCTTGACTGAACTGCTGCACTGCAATCTGAAAAAAATGTTTTCAGTTAAATATGTAAAATCGGTGGAGAATTAATTGAGAATTGATTGTTTCATAAGAAGTTAAAAATATGAATTCTTATTACGAATCAACATTATCATTTAAAAGCATTTTTATAGTGTTTATGAAGTATCAGCATCAATGAAATACATGGAAGTTAATAAAGCTAAATAGGAATCATTTACTTAATTCAATAGTGTTAGTTTCATGTCAATTAATTGAGAATTGAGTGTTTCATAAGCCATAAAAAATTTGAAATTGAAATATACGTTAAAATTATCATATAAAATCATGTTTTATAGAGTTTATGAAACATTGGCTTAAATGTAATGTATGAAAGTAATTAATGCTAAATCAGATCCATTTTCTCTTTCTAGTGGTCAAAATTTCAAGATCCTCAATTGAGAATTGAGTGTTTCATAAGCCATAAAAAATTTGAATTTTTCATATACGTTAAAATTATCATATAAAAACATGTTTTATAGAGTTTATGAAACATTGGCTTAAATGTAATATATGAAAGAAATTAATGCTAAATCAGATCCATTTTCTCTTTCTAGTGGTCAAAGTTTCAAGATACTAAATTGAGAATTGAGTGTTTCATAAGCCATAAAAAATTTGAATTTTTCATATACGTTAAAATTATCATATAAAAACATGTTTTATAGAGTTTATGAGGTATCAGCTTAAATGAAATACTTGGAAGTTATTAGTCCTAAATAAGAATCAATTACTGAATTCATTGGTCTTGGTTTCATGATACAAATTGTTTGTTTCACTAATATTATGTTGCTATCAATTATGTTCAATAACCATTACACACACATTGCATAAATCTAATATTATTATTGATATCTTCTAGTGTATTTTCAAAATAAGATGTTGACACTTTCCCAAAGTGGTATGAATGCAAATTCCTGTCTCAGCAAGCCTTGACTGAACTGCTGCACTGCAATCTGAAAAAAATGTTTTCAGTTAAATATGTAAAATCGGTGGAGAATTAATTGAGAATTGATTGTTTCATAAGCAGTTAAAACTATGAATTCTTATTACTAATCAACATTATCATTTAAAAGCATGTTTATAGTGTTTATGAAGTATCAGCATCAATGAAATACATGGAAGTTAATAAAGCTAAATAGGAATCATTAACTTAATTCAATAGTGTTGGTTTCATGTCAATTAATTGAGAATTGAGTGTTCCATAAGCCATAAAAAATTTGAATTTGTAATACACGTTAAAATTATCATATAAAAACATGTTTTATAGAGTTTATGAAACAATAGCTTAAATGTAATGTATGAAAGTAATTAATGCTAAATCAGATCCATTTTCTCTTTCTAGTGGTCAAAGTTTCAAGATACTCAATTGAGAATTGAGTGTTTCATAAGCCATAAAAAATTTGAATTTGTAATATACGTTAAAATTATCATATAAAAACATGTTTTATAGAGTTTATGAAACATTGGCTTAAATGTAATATATGAAAGAAATTAATGCTAAATCAGATCCATTTTCTCTTTCTAGTGGTCAAAGTTTCAAGATACTAAATTGAGAATTGAGTGTTTCATAAGCCATAAAAAATTTGAATTTTTCATATACGTTAAAATTATCATATAAAAACATGTTTTATAGAGTTTATGAGGTATCAGCTTAAATGAAATACTTGGAAGTTAATAGTCCTAAATAAGAATCAATTACTGAATTCATTGGTCTTGGTTTCATGATACAAATTGTTTGTTTCACTAATATTATGTTGCTATCAATTATGTTCAATAACCATTACACACACATTGCATAAATCTAATATTATTATTGATATCTTCTAGTGTATTTTCAAAATAAGATGTTGACACTTTCCCAAAGTGGTATGAATGCGAATTCCTGTCTCAGCAAGCCTTGACTGAACTGCTGCACTGCAATCTGAAAAAAATGTTTTCAGTTAAATATGTAAAATCGGTGGAGAATTAATTGAGAATTGATTGTTTCATAAGAAGTTAAAAATATGAATTCTTATTACGAATCAACATTATCATTTAAAAGCATTTTTATAGTGTTTATGAAGTATCAGCATCAATGAAATACATGGAAGTTAATAAAGCTAAATAGGAATCATTTACTTAATTCAATAGTGTTAGTTTCATGTCAATTAATTGAGAATTGAGTGTTTCATAAGCCATAAAAAATTTGAAATTGAAATATACGTTAAAATTATCATATAAAATCATGTTTTATAGAGTTTATGAAACATTGGCTTAAATGTAATGTATGAAAGTAATTAATGCTAAATCAGATCCATTTTCTCTTTCTAGTGGTCAAAATTTCAAGATCCTCAATTGAGAATTGAGTGTTTCATAAGCCATAAAAAATTTGAATTTTTCATATACGTTAAAATTATCATATAAAAACATGTTTTATAGAGTTTATGAGGTATCAGCTTAAATGAAATACTTGGAAGTTATTAGTCCTAAATAAGAATCAATTACTGAATTCATTGGTCTTGGTTTCATGATACAAATTGTTTGTTTCACTAATATTATGTTGCTATCAATTATGTTCAATAACCATTACACACACATTGCATAAATCTAATATTATTATTGATATCTTCTAGTGTATTTTCAAAATAAGATGTTGACACTTTCCCAAAGTGGTATGAATGCAAATTCCTGTCTCAGCAAGCCTTGACTGAACTGCTGCACTGCAATCTGAAAAAAATGTTTTCAGTTAAATATGTAAAATCGGTGGAGAATTAATTGAGAATTGATTGTTTCATAAGAAGTTAAAAATATGAATTCTTATTACGAATCAACATTATCATTTAAAAGCATTTTTATAGTGTTTATGAAGTATCAGCATCAATGAAATACATGGAAGTTAATAAAGCTAAATAGGAATCATTTACTTAATTCAATAGTGTTAGTTTCATGTCAATTAATTGAGAATTGAGTGTTTCATAAGCCATAAAAAATTTGAAATTGAAATATACGTTAAAATTATCATATAAAATCATGTTTTATAGAGTTTATGAAACATTGGCTTAAATGTAATGTATGAAAGTAATTAATGCTAAATCAGATCCATTTTCTCTTTCTAGTGGTCAAAATTTCAAGATCCTCAATTGAGAATTGAGTGTTTCATAAGCCATAAAAAATTTGAATTTTTCATATACGTTAAAATTATCATATAAAAACATGTTTTATAGAGTTTATGAGGTATCAGCTTAAATGAAATACTTGGAAGTTATTAGTCCTAAATAAGAATCAATTACTGAATTCATTGGTCTTGGTTTCATGATACAAATTGTTTGTTTCACTAATATTATGTTGCTATCAATTATGTTCAATAACCATTACACACACATTGCATAAATCTAATATTATTATTGATATCTTCTAGTGTATTTTCAAAATAAGATGTTGACACTTTCCCAAAGTGGTATGAATGCAAATTCCTGTCTCAGCAAGCCTTGACTGAACTGCTGCACTGCAATCTGAAAAAAATGTTTTCAGTTAAATATGTAAAATCGGTGGAGAATTAATTGAGAATTGATTGTTTCATAAGCAGTTAAAACTATGAATTCTTATTACTAATCAACATTATCATTTAAAAGCATGTTTATAGTGTTTATGAAGTATCAGCATCAATGAAATACATGGAAGTTAATAAAGCTAAATAGGAATCATTAACTTAATTCAATAGTGTTGGTTTCATGTCAATTAATTGAGAATTGAGTGTTCCATAAGCCATAAAAAATTTGAATTTGTAATACACGTTAAAATTATCATATAAAAACATGTTTTATAGAGTTTATGAAACAATAGCTTAAATGTAATGTATGAAAGTAATTAATGCTAAATCAGATCCATTTTCTCTTTCTAGTGGTCAAAGTTTCAAGATACTCAATTGAGAATTGAGTGTTTCATAAGCCATAAAAAATTTGAATTTGTAATATACGTTAAAATTATCATATAAAAACATGTTTTATAGAGTTTATGAAACATTGGCTTAAATGTAATATATGAAAGAAATTAATGCTAAATCAGATCCATTTTCTCTTTCTAGTGGTCAAAGTTTCAAGATACTAAATTGAGAATTGAGTGTTTCATAAGCCATAAAAAATTTGAATTTTTCATATACGTTAAAATTATCATATAAAAACATGTTTTATAGAGTTTATGAGGTATCAGCTTAAATGAAATACTTGGAAGTTAATAGTCCTAAATAAGAATCAATTACTGAATTCATTGGTCTTGGTTTCATGATACAAATTGTTTGTTTCACTAATATTATGTTGCTATCAATTATGTTCAATAACCATTACACACACATTGCATAAATCTAATATTATTATTGATATCTTCTAGTGTATTTTCAAAATAAGATGTTGACACTTTCCCAAAGTGGTATGAATGCGAATTCCTGTCTCAGCAAGCCTTGACTGAACTGCTGCACTGCAATCTGAAAAAAATGTTTTCAGTTAAATATGTAAAATCGGTGGAGAATTAATTGAGAATTGATTGTTTCATAAGAAGTTAAAAATATGAATTCTTATTACGAATCAACATTATCATTTAAAAGCATTTTTATAGTGTTTATGAAGTATCAGCATCAATGAAATACATGGAAGTTAATAAAGCTAAATAGGAATCATTTACTTAATTCAATAGTGTTAGTTTCATGTCAATTAATTGAGAATTGAGTGTTTCATAAGCCATAAAAAATTTGAAATTGAAATATACGTTAAAATTATCATATAAAATCATGTTTTATAGAGTTTATGAAACATTGGCTTAAATGTAATGTATGAAAGTAATTAATGCTAAATCAGATCCATTTTCTTTTTCTAGTGGTCAAAATTTCAAGATCCTCAATTGAGAATTGAGTGTTTCATAAGCCATAAAAAATTTGAATTTTTCATATACGTTAAAATTATCATATAAAAACATGTTTTATAGAGTTTATGAAACATTGGCTTAAATGTAATATATGAAAGAAATTAATGCTAAATCAGATCCATTTTCTCTTTCTAGTGGTCAAAGTTTCAAGATACTAAATTGAGAATTGAGTGTTTCATAAGCCATAAAAAATTTGAATTTTTCATATACGTTAAAATTATCATATAAAAACATGTTTTATAGAGTTTATGAGGTATCAGCTTAAATGAAATACTTGGAAGTTAATAGTCCTAAATAAGAATCAATTACTGAATTCATTGGTCTTGGTTTCATGATACAAATTGTTTGTTTCACTAATATTATGTTGCTATCAATTATGTTCAATAACCATTACACACACATTGCATAAATCTAATATTATTATTGATATCTTCTAGTGTATTTTCAAAATAAGATGTTGACACTTTCCCAAAGTGGTATGAATGCAAATTCCTGTCTCAGCAAGCCTTGACTGAACTGCTGCACTGCAATCTGAAAAAAATGTTTTCAGTTAAATATGTAAAATCGGTGGAGAATTAATTGAGAATTGATTGTTTCATAAGCAGTTAAAACTATGAATTCTTATTACTAATCAACATTATCATTTAAAAGCATGTTTATAGTGTTTATGAAGTATCAGCATCAATGAAATACATGGAAGTTAATAAAGCTAAATAGGAATCATTAACTTAATTCAATAGTGTTGGTTTCATGTCAATTAATTGAGAATTGAGTGTTCCATAAGCCATAAAAAATTTGAATTTGTAATACACGTTAAAATTATCATATAAAAACATGTTTTATAGAGTTTATGAAACAATAGCTTAAATGTAATGTATGAAAGTAATTAATGCTAAATCAGATCCATTTTCTCTTTCTAGTGGTCAAAGTTTCAAGATCCTCAATTGAGAATTGAGTATTTTATAGGCAATTAAAAAAATGAATTTGTAAAATACGTCAAATTTACCATATAAAAACATGTTTTATAGAGTTTATGAAACATTGGCTTAAATGTAATGTATGAGAGTAATTAATGCTAAATCAGATCCATATTCTCTTTGTAGTGGTCAAAGTTTCAAGATACTCAATTGAGAATTGAGTATTTTATAAGCCATAAAAAATTTGAATTTGTAATTTACATTAAAATTATCATATAAAAACATGTTCTATAGAGTTTATGAAACATTGGCTTAAATGTAATGTATGAAAATAATTAATGCTAAATAAGAAACATATTCTCTTTCTAGTGGTGAAGGTTTAAAGATACTAACATGAGAATTGAGTATTTTATAAGCAATTAAAAAAATGAATTTGTAAAATACGTCAAATTTACCATATAAAAACATGTTTTATAGAGTTTATGAAACATTGGCTTAAATGTAATGTATGAGAGTAATTAATGCTAAATAAGAAACATATTTTCTTTCTAGTGGTCAAGGTTTCAAGGTACTAACATGAGAATTGAGTATTTTATAAGCCTTGGTGGAGAATTAATTGAGAAATGAGTGTTTCATAATCAGTTTAAAATATGAATTTAAAACACGAGTCAAAATTATCACTTAAAAGCATGTTTACAGTGTTTATGAAGTATCAGCATCAATGAAATACTGGGAAGTTAATAATCCTAAATAAGAATCATTTACTTAATCTTATGGTAAGGGTTTCATAACACTAACTTTTTGTTACACTTCTATTATGTTGCTATCATTAACATTCATTTACCATTACACGTACCGTGCAAAACACCATTATTAATATTAATACCTTCTAATCCATATTAAACATAGGATGTTGAAACTATTCCAAGTGCTAAAAATGTTAATTCATGCTCAGCAAGCCTTGAGTGATCTATTGCACTGCAATCTGAAAAATATGAAAGTTAATAATGGTAAATAAGCATCATTACTTAATATAATGGTCAAGGTTACATGACTTTTAGTAACATTACTATTCATTGAATCACAATTATATTCTATACCCATTAGTCGTACTTTGCATAAAACCATTATTATTATCAGTATCGTCTAGTCCATTTTCAACGTAGGATGTTGTAACTTTGTCAAGTGTTAGAAACGTTAATTCATGTCTTAGCAATCCTTGAGTGATCTGCTGTACTGCCATCTAAAAAAAAAAATTGTCAGTTAATTATGTATAATGGTTGGAGGATAAAATGTCACTACTACACACCATAAAGAGATCGAAAGTCTGTTTATGACAACTAGTACGTGGACAACACTGAATAATTCAGAAATGGAAATAATCAAACAAAAACTAACAGACAAACTTCATTCCTATTTCAAAATACTTGAAAACAATTTAAAGTTGAAATTTAAATACAAATACGAAATATAAAACTGCAAAAAGATATGAAATATAAATCAGACAGTAAATACAAACGGTTATATCAATAGATAAACAATGTTTTATATCACTAAACCACAATCATGGATGAAAAACATCATATCAATTCGGATTAGAATATTCAACTTATTACATTTTATCTCTGGCCGCTGAATTCAAAAATGTTTAATATTATAATATTTTCATATACAAATACAATTTCAAAACTGATTAACTGAGCATAATATAATGAAATAAATTTCCAATAATATTGTGTACTTTGTAAATTCAGCAGGCAGTTGTATAAATATTATGAGTCTTAACATAGATACATAGTAACTAGTAAGACAAAAGTCAAAAAGTAATAACATTAAACTATATATGTATGTATTATTTAAGTGTTTAGATAGTTGCAGGTAAGCATTTATTATGCATTAATATTCTCCGGACTGTACAGTCCACTGGTTAACTAATCGAACTTAAGTAAACGGTCTTATATGTTATATATCTTATACATATAACGATTCATTATTTGAATACTTAACAATGTAAATAAATCATAATAATTTATTTTTTATGTTCGATGTCCATAAAATTTAAATCTTTATCTCTTATAAATATTACCGAAGTTATATTGTGAAATTCAAAACAAATTACTACCAATCATACTTATATATTGCATATTAAATATACACATATAATTAAAACTAATAATAATAAATGAAATGTTGTATTCGAGCAGATTGGAGTCTGAAGTGATCAGAAGTAATCTACTGACTGCGTCGTACATTTTAAAAATGATGGTCGTATCTCGTATAAACAACGAAATCGCTTAGGTACATATTAAATTGTTTACGCTAAACGAGGGATATAAACACTATAAACATTAAATAGATGTATTCTCTATATGATATGATGAAAAACTATTTATAAATAAACTATTTTTTATGCTGTTGGCGTAATTGCTAAACGTTGAAACCTTAACAAACATAAAACGTGTAAAAAAAACAAAGTTCAAAAAGATACTTCGTTAAATCGTTATACAGTGGTATAGGTGTACCATACAGAAAAGTATGCGTGTACGAAAAAACAAGCCATTCGATTTTTTTAACCTTTCAAACTCGTCGTAGCATTTATGAGTCAGCACTCAAATTTCGAAAAGATTAAACAAAAACTCAAATTCAAAAAATTCGAAAAATACGTAAAATCTAAGTGCCTAAAATAAAAATATAATCGTAACTTCGCAACAAAACGTCCGATTCCTTCGGTTTTGGTAGCGTTCGAATTTTTACAAAAACGTCTAAACGATGTGTAGAAAAAAATCGCTCTAACCACCCAAAAATTAATTGTTTCGTGGCGACAAAGTCCAAAAACTGCAAAATCCTAATTTCCGACGCCAAAAATAGGGGTAAAAATGAATTCTACAGTGTCACCACGGGACGCCGATTTTGATCACAGACCTACGAATAACTGAACTTGTGAACAACAGAAACGTGGAACAAATATTAAACATTTTTTAAAATATCCATGGGGGGAGGGGCACAAGGAGCCATAGGACACTGCTACCACCGAAGCACTTTATGTAAAACGACTTTAAACAGAAATTTCCGTGAAGTAACTATGCCCCATACATCGAAACCCGGCCGAGTAACACTCGACTAAAAAATTCAAATTTCGGAATTCCAAGACCCCAATGTGGGGTAAATACGGCATTTACGGTGTCCACGACAGATACCGCTTTTGATCAGCATCATCCAAAATACCAGAATCTTGAGTTTCAAACGCGTCGAACGACCACTAAGGTTTTTCAAAAATATATTTGAGGGAAACAAATATTTATGCAAATATACAGTACTTATAAAGTATTTTTTTTTTATTTATTTATTAAAATTAAAATGTTTCAGCATTTTATCATGCTATTACAAGTTTACTAACGTGTTCAATTACAAATAACAAATTACAATTACTAATATTTTTAGTTAGTGATATAGTGATATACATGCTAATGTTAGTTAATATTTATTTATTAGTGGTAATTTAAAATCGATCTTCGTCTTCGCTTGACTGTGATAGAAGGAGATCTTGGGGTAGACGTGGTTTTAAACGCCGATTTTTCGTTTTTTATTTCCCAGGTTGTAGAACCGTGCGCCATCAGATGTATTGAGATTTGCATGAAAGTTTTTGAATTGTATTTTTATCCAGTCTTGGAGAAGAGGGATTCCAGTGACTTATAACTTTATACATAATAATAGTACTAATCATAGATAATGATGAAACACACTGCGAAATTAAGAATATTTACGCTATCGCAAAAATGTTTAAAGTCTACCTTTTGTAACTTGTACCTACGTATAATAAGTAATATAGTTGTTTTATTTACATAGAATATTATATGACTTGGACGTTTGCAATTTGTGAATATATTTCGTTCAAATTGTACCGAGTCGTAATTTTTTATAGTTTTTTTGTTGCTTTTGGTAATTAAAATGTAGAAGGTTCAGTATTATCATACCGTTTAGGGTGATGTTAAACTTTTATTACTGAAACATATAATTATATATGCAAACTTGCAGTAAGTAAATAAAATAAATATTTAAAAAAGTTTTATATTGTAGAACATAACTTTTCTAAAACTTTGCATTTTACAACTCGTTATTTCAACACATGATATAATCAGTTGTTATGATATTCATCTATAGATTTTGAGATTCAAATTGAAATACTAACACTTTTAATATTGGTTGTTTCGTTTCGAAATCTTAGAGGTTCAACGCAGTGACACCTCGAGATCAAATTTCTGTTCTAAAGAATTTTGAATTTCAATTTTCAAATTAAAAATTGCTAAAACAAAATTTCCTGCCAATTTTTTTTTTTAAACTGCACATTTAAATCATCATTTACCGTCTAAATAATTGAGTTGAAAAACTTTTACTAATTGGAAGACGCATCTAGGGACGAATTTGTCTCGGTCTTTGAACATTTTATCCAAAGGGGCCAGTATTAAAGGATTTAGTTTTGGAGTTTTGGATAACGTAATAACTTATAATAAATTGAGTTTTAACACAAAAATTTATGAAAAATTCAGAATTTGGACAGTTACACTGTAACAAAGTCATAAATGAGTAGATAATTTTTATATAATATGCAATGGTTTGTGAGGAATAATATTGAAAATTTTTAAAGTGCAGTAGGGTTGCCTATACAAAACACCTTCAAATCTGCATGACAATATAATAAAATACATAATGCGCTCAATTTAACTATTTGAGGTGTACTGTAAGATAAAATAATTAATAAAATAAATTATATCATAGAGATAGAATATTAGAAGAATCTACCAATATTCTATGTTTCAAAAATAATTAAATCGTATAAAATTTGCCTATATAGACCCCTTCTATTGATAAAAAAAAAGGATACGACAAACCGCCTATATTAATTAACCATATGAATATATTATGATCACTAATATTTTTGAAAATATAAACAAAAAAAAAGATCATAAATGTCCATAAAACTTTACTCATAAGTCATACATTTTTTTTATAAGTAGGTATTGAAAACCTTTATTTTGATATTTATCACAATCACAAAACAAAAAAAAATAACTCTTTTCTCGTTAAAAGTAGTCTGTCCTGTATTTTTAAGTTTTGACAATGTTATACATGATTTTTCATAAGTAGTTGTAGTTCATAAGATTAAAATCATAAAATCTAGATATGTAAAAAGATAATTATTTGTTATACACATTTCAAGTTCAAATTTCATTGAAATCAAATATAGCAACAACGATCACTAATGATTTATAATTGAAAAATATACGTGGGCATATAAAAATTTTAGAATATATTATTACATTTTATACATTTATTGGCCTTTGAAATGCATTTTATTTCTAATAAAAATGAATTTAACTATAAAATAATAAAAGTGAATTGCATAAAATTATTAAATTTATCGGAATCTTCTAGTCCATTATAAATGTAGGATGTTGAAACTTTTCAAAGTGGTAAAAATGTTAATTCATGTTTCAGCAAGCCTTAAAAGATCTGCTTTACTGCCATCTGAAAAAACACAGTCAATTAAATCTGTAAAATTGGTAAAGAATAACTTGAGAATACAGTGTTTTATCAGCACTTGAAAATATGAATTTATAATTCGATTCAAAATTATCATATAAAAGGATATTTTATAGTGTTAATGAAGTATCAACTTAAATAAAATTTATGAAAATTATTAATGGATAATTAGAATTGTTTTCGTAATCTAATGGTAAGGGTTTCATGACAATAACTCGAGAATTGTTTCATAACCAGTTAAAAATATGAATTTATAACACGAGTCAAAATTATCATATAAAACCAAGTTTTATAATGTTTATGAAGTATCAACATCAATGAAATACATGGAAATAAATAATGCTAAATAAGAAGCATTTTTCTTTCTAGTGGTCAAAGTTTCAAGATCCTCAATTGAGAATCGAGTGTTTCATAAGCCATAAGAAATTTGAATTTGTAATATACGTTAAAATTATTATATAAAAACATGTTTTATAGTGTTTATGAGGTATCAGCATCAATGAAATACATGGAAGTTAATAAAGCTAAATAGGAATCATTTACTTAATTCAATAGTGTTAGTTTCATGTCAATTAATTGAGAATTGAGTGTTTCATAAGCCATAAAAAATTTGAAATTGAAATATACGTTAAAATTATCATATAAAATCATGTTTTATAGAGTTTATGAAACATTGGCTTAAATGTAATGTATGAAAGTAATTAATGCTAAATCAGATCCATTTTCTCTTTCTAGTGGTCAAAATTTCAAGATCCTCAATTGAGAATTGAGTGTTTCATAAGCCATAAGAAATTTGAATTTGTAATATACGTTAAAATTATTATATAAAAACATGTTTTATAGTGTTTATGAGGTATCAGCTTAAATGAAATACTTGGAAGTTAATGATCCTAAATAAGAATCATTTACTGAATTCATTGGTCTTGGTTTCATGATACTAATTGTTTGTTTCACTAATATTATGTTGCTATCAATTATGTTCTATAACCATTACACACACATTGCATAAATCTAATATTATTATTGATATCTTCTAGTGTATTTTCAAAATAAGATGTTGACACTTTCCCAAAGTGGTATGAATGCGAATTCCTGTCTCAGCAAGCCTTGACTGAACTGCTGCACTGCAATCTGAAAAAAATGTTTTCAGTTAAATATGTAAAATCGGTGGAGAATTAATTGAGAATTGATTGTTTCATAAGAAGTTAAAAATATGAATTCTTATTACGAATCATCATTATCATTTAAAAGCATTTTTATAGTGTTTATGAAGTATCAGCATCAATGAAATACATGGAAGTTAATAAAGCTAAATAGGAATCATTTACTTAATTCAATAGTGTTAGTTTCATGTCAATTAATTGAGAATTGAGTGTTTCATAAGCCATAAAAAATTTGAATTGAAATATACGTTAAAATTATCATATAAAATCATGTTTTATAGAGTTTATGAAACATTGGCTTAAATGTAATGTATGAAAGTAATTAATGCTAAATCAGATCCATTTTCTCTTTCTAGTGGTCAAAATTTCAAGATCCTCAATTGAGAATTGAGTGTTTCATAAGCCATAAAAAATTTGAATTTTTCATATACGTTAAAATTATCATATAAAAACATGTTTTATAGAGTTTATGAAACATTGGCTTAAATGTAATATATGAAAGAAATTAATGCTAAATCAGATCCATTTTCTCTTTCTAGTGGTCAAAGTTTCAAGATACTAAATTGAGAATTGAGTGTTTCATAAGCCATAAAAAATTTGAATTTTTCATATACGTTAAAATTATCATATAAAAACATGTTTTATAGAGTTTATGAGGTATCAGCTTAAATGAAATACTTGGAAGTTAATAGTCCTAAATAAGAATCAATTACTGAATTCATTGGTCTTGGTTTCATGATACAAATTGTTTGTTTCACTAATATTATGTTGCTATCAATTATGTTCAATAACCATTACACACACATTGCATAAATCTAATATTATTATTGATATCTTCTAGTGTATTTTCAAAATAAGATGTTGACACTTTCCCAAAGTGGTATGAATGCGAATTCCTGTCTCAACAAGCCTTGACTGAACTGCTGCACTGCAATCTGAAAAAAATGTTTTCAGTTAAATATGTAAAATCGGTGGAGAATTAATTGAGAATTGATTGTTTCATAAGAAGTTAAAAATATGAATTCTTATTACGAATCAACATTATCATTTAAAAGCATGTTTATAGTGTTTATGAAGTATCAGCATCAATGAAATACATGGAAGTTAATAAAGCTAAATAGGAATCATTTACTTAATTCAACAGTGTTAGTTTCATGTCAATTAATTGAGAATTGAGTGTTTCATAAGCCATAAAAAATTTGAAATTGAAATATACGTTAAAATTATCATATAAAATCATGTTTTATAGAGTTTATGAAACAATGGCTTAAATGTTATGTATGAAAGTAATAATTCCTTAATCAGATCCATTTTCTCTTTCTAGTGGTCAAAGTTTCAAGATCCTCAATTGAGAATTGAGTGTTTCATAAGCCATAAGAAATTTGAATTTGTAATATACGTTAAAATTATTATATAAAAACATGTTATATAGTGTTTATGAGGTATCAGCTTAAATGAAATACTTGGAAGTTAATAATCCTAAATAAGAATCATTTACTGAATTCATTGGTCTTGGTTTCATGATACTAATTGTTTGTTTCACTAATATTATGTTGGTATCAATTATGTTCAATAACCATTACACACACATTGCATAAATCTAATATTATTATTGATATCTTCTAGTGTATTTTCAAAATAAGATGTTGACACTTTCCCAAAGTGGTATGAATGCAAATTCCTGTCTCAGCAAGCCTTGACTGAACTGCTGCACTGCAATCTGAAAAAAATGTTTTCAGTTAAATATGTAAAATCGGTGGAGAATTAATTGAGAATTGATTGTTTCATAAGCAGTTAAAACTATGAATTCTTATTACTAATCAACATTATCATTTAAAAGCATGTTTATAGTGTTTATGAAGTATCAGCATCAATGAAATACATGGAAGTTAATAAAGCTAAATAGGAATCATTAACTTAATTCAATAGTGTTGGTTTCATGTCAATTAATTGAGAATTGAGTGTTCCATAAGCCATAAAAAATTTGAATTTGTAATACACGTTAAAATTATCATATAAAAACATGTTTTATAGAGTTTATGAAACAATAGCTTAAATGTAATGTATGAAAGTAATTAATGCTAAATCAGATCCATTTTCTCTTTCTAGTGGTCAAAGTTTCAAGATACTCAATTGAGAATTGACTGTTTCATAAGCCACAAAAAATTTGAATTTGTAATATACGTTAAAATTATCATATAAAAACATAATTTATAGAGTTAATGAAACATTGGCTTAAATGTAATGTATGAAAATAATTAATGCTAAATAAGAAACATATTCTCTTTCTAGTGGTGAAGGTTTAAAGATACTAACATGAGAATTGAGTATTTTATAAGCAATTAAAAAAATGAATTTGTAAAATACGTCAAATTTACCATATAAAAACATGTTTTATAGAGTTTATGAAACATTGGCTTAAATGTAATGTATGAGAGTAATTAATGCTAAATAAGAAATATATTTTCTTTCTAGTGGTCAAGGTTTCAAGGTACTAACATGAGAATTGAGTATTTTATAAGCCTTGGTGGAGAATTAATTGAGAAATGAGTGTTTCATAATCAGTTTAAAATATGAATTTAAAACACGAGTCAAAATTATCACTTAAAAGCATGTTTACAGTGTTTATGAAGTATCAGCATCAACGAAATACATGGAATTAATAATGCTTAATAAGAATCATTTACCCAATTAATTGGTCTAGGTTTCATGATATTTACTTTTTGTTTCACTAATATTAAGTTGCTATCAATTACATACAGTTATTATTACATGTACCTTGCAAAAGACCATTATTGTTATTATAAGTATCTTCTAGTTTATTTTCAAAATAAGATGTTGGTATTTTCCAAAGTGGTATAAATGCAAATTCCTGTCTCAGCAAGCCTTGATTGAACTGCTGCTCTGCAATCTGAAAAAAATGTTTTCAGTTAAATATGTAAAATCGGTGGAGAATTAATTGAGAATTGATTGTTTCATAAGCAGTTAAAAATATGAATTTAAAACACGAGTCAAAATTATCACTTAAAAGCATGTTTACAGTGTTTATGAAGTATCAGCATCAATGAAATACTGGGAAGTTAATAATCCTAAATAAGAATCATTTACTTAATCTTATGGTAAGGGTTTCATAACACTAACTTTTTGTTACACTTCTATTATGTTGCTATCATTAACATTCATTTACCATTACACGTACCGTGCAAAACACCATTATTAATATTAATACCTTCTAATCCATATTAAACATAGGATGTTGAAACTATTCCAAGTGCTAAAAATGTTAATTCATGCTCAGCAAGCCTTGAGTGATCTATTGCACTGCAATCTGAAAAATATGAAAGTTAATAATGGTAAATAAGCATCATTACTTAATATAATGGTCAAGGTTACATGACTTTTAGTAACATTACTATTCATTGAATCACAATTATATTCTATACCCATTAGTCGTACTTTGCATAAAACCATTATTATTATCAGTATCGTCTAGTCCATTTTCAACGTAGGATGTTGTAACTTTGTCAAGTGTTAGAAACGTTAATTCATGTCTTAGCAATCCTTGAGTGATCTGCTGTACTGCCATCTAAAAAAAAAAATTGTCAGTTAATTATGTATAATGGTTGGAGGATAAAATGTCACTACTACACACCATAAAGAGATCGAAAGTCTGTTTATGACAACTAGTACGTGGACAACACTGAATAATTCAGAAATGGAAATAATCAAACAAAAACTAACAGACAAACTTCATTCCTATTTCAAAATACTTGAAAACAATTTAAAGTTGAAATTTAAATACAAATACGAAATATAAAACTGCAAAAAGATATGAAATATAAATCAGACAGTAAATACAAACGGTTATATCAATAGATAAACAATGTTTTATATCACTAAACCACAATCATGGATGAAAAACATCATATCAATTCGGATTAGAATATTCAACTTATTACATTTTATCTCTGGCCGCTGAATTCAAAAATGTTTAATATTATAATATTTTCATATACAAATACAATTTCAAAACTGATTAACTGAGCATAATATAATGAAATAAATTTCCAATAATATTGTGTACTTTGTAAATTCAGCAGGCAGTTGTATAAATATTATGAGTCTTAACATAGATACATAGTAACTAGTAAGACAAAAGTCAAAAAGTAATAACATTAAACTATATATGTATGTATTATTTAAGTGTTTAGATAGTTGCAGGTAAGCATTTATTATGCATTAATATTCTCCGGACTGTACAGTCCACTGGTTAACTAATCGAACTTAAGTAAACGGTCTTATATGTTATATATCTTATACATATAACGATTCATTATTTGAATACTTAACAATGTAAATAAATCATAATAATTTATTTTTTATGTTCGATGTCCATAAAATTTAAATCTTTATCTCCTATAAATATTACCGAAGTTATATTGTGAAATTCAAAACAAATTACTACCAATCATACTAATATATTGCATATTAAATATACACATATAATTAAAACTAATAAATGAAGTGTTGTATTCGAGCAGATTTGAGTCTGAAGTGATCAGAAGTAATCTACTGACTGCGTCGTACATTTTAAAAATGATGGTCGTATCTCGTATAAACAACGAAATCGCTTAGGTACATATTAAATTCTTAACGCTAAACGAGGGATATAAACACTATAAACATTAAATAGATGTATTCTCTATATGATTTGATGAAAAACTATTTATAAATAAACTATTTTTTATGCTGTTGGCGTAATTGCTAAACGTTGAAACCTTAACAAACATAAAACGTGTAAAAAAAAACAAAGTTCAAAAAGATACTTCGTTAAATCGTTATACAGTGGTATAGGTGTACCATACAGAAAAGTATGCGTGTACGAAAAAACAAGCCATTCGATTTTTTTAACCTTTCAAACTCGTCGTAGCATTTATGAGTCAGCACTCAAATTTCGAAAAGATTAAACAAAAACTCAAATTCAAAAAATTCGAAAAATACGTAAAATCTAAGTGCCTAAAATAAAAATATAATCGTAACTTCGCAACAAAACGTCCGATTCCTTCGGTTTTGGTAGCGTTCGAATTTTTACAAAAACGTCTAAACGATGTGTAGAAAAAAATCGCTCTAACCACCCAAAAATTAATTGTTTCGTGGCGACAAAGTCCAAAAACTGCAAAATCCTAATTTCCGACGCCAAAAATAGGGGTAAAAATGAATTCTACAGTGTCACCACGGGACGCCGATTTTGATCACAGACCTACGAAAAACTGAACTTGTGAACAACAGAAACGTGGAACAAATATTAAACATTTTTTAAAATATCCATGGGGGGAGGGGCACAAGGAGCCATAGGACACTGCTACCACCGAAGCACTTTATGTAAAACGACTTTAAACAGAAATTTCCGTGAAGTAACTATGCCCCATACATCGAAACCCGGCCGAGTAACACTCGACTAAAAAATTCAAATTTCGGAATTCCAAGACCCCAATGTGGGGTAAATACGGCATTTACGGTGTCCACGACAGATACCGCTTTTGATCAGCATCATCCAAAATACCAGAATCTTGAGTTTCAAACGCGTCGAACGACCACTAAGGTTTTTCAAAAATATATTTGAGGGAAACAAATATTTATGCAAATTTACGGTACTTATAAAGTATTTTTTTTTTATTTATTTATTAAAATTAAAATGTTTCAGCATTTTATCATGCTATTACAAGTTTACTAACGTGTTCAATTACAAATAACAAATTACAATTACTAATATTTTTAGTTAGTGATATAGTGATATACATGCTAATGTTAGTTAATATTTATTTATTAGTGGTAATTTAAAATCGATCTTCGTCTTCGCTTGACTGTGATAGAAGGAGATCTTGGGGTAGACGTGGTTTTAAACGCCGATTTTTCGTTTTTTATTTCCCAGGTTGTAGAACCGTGCGCCATCAGATGTATTGAGATTTGCATGAAAGTTTTTGAATTGTATTTTTATCCAGTCTTGGAGAAGAGGGATTCCAGTGACTTATAACTTTATACATAATAATAGTACTAATCATAGATAATGATGAAACACACTGCGAAATTAAGAATATTTACGCTATTGCAAAAATGTTTAAAGTCTACCTTTTGTAACTTGTACCTACGTATAATAAGTAATATAGTTGTTTTATTTACATAGAATATTATATGACTTGGACGTTTGCAATTTGTGAATATATTTCGTTAAAATTGTACCGAGTCGTAATTTTTTATAGTTTTTTTGTTGCTTTTGGTAATTAAAATGTAGAAGGTTCAGTATTATCATACCGTTTAGGGTGATGTTAAACTTTTATTACTGAAACATATAATTATATATGCAAACTTGCAGTAAGTAAATAAAATAAATATTTAAAAAAGTTTTATATTATAGAACATAACTTTTCTAAAACTTTGCATTTTACAACTCGTTATTTCAACACATGATATAATCAGTTGTTATGATATTCATCTATAGATTTTGAGATTCAAATTGAAATACTAACACTTTTAATATTGGTTGTTTCGTTTCGAAATCTTAGAGGTTCAACGCAGTGACACCTCGAGATCAAATTTCTGTTCTAAAGAATTTTGAATTTCAATTTTCAAATTAAAAATTGCAAAAACCAAATTTCCTGCCAATTTTTTTTTTTAAACTGCACATTTAAATCATCATTTACCGTCTAAATAATTGAGTTGAAAAACTTTTACTAATTGGAAGACGCATCTAGGGACGAATTTGTCTCGGTCTTTGAACATTTTATCCAAAGGGGCCAGTATTAAAGGATTTAGTTTTGGAGTTTTGGATAACGTAATAACTAATAATAAATTGAGTTTTAACACAAAAATTTATGAAAAATTCAGAATTTGGACAGTTACACTGTAACAAAGTCATAAATGAGTAGATAATTTTTATATAATATGCAATGGTTTGTGAGGAATAATATTGAAAATTTTTAAAGTGCAGTAGGGTTGCCTATACAAAACACCTTCAAATCTGCATGACAATATAATAAAATACATAATGCGCTCAATTTAACTATTTGAGGTGTACTGTAAGATAAAATAATTAATAAAATAAATTATATCATAGAGATAGAATATTAGAAGAATCTACCAATATTCTATGTTTCAAAAATAATTAAATCGTATAAAATTTGCCTATATAGACCCCTTCTATTGATAAAAAAAAAGGATACGACAAACCGCCTATATTAATTAACCATATGAATATATTATGATCACTAATATTTTTGAAAATATAAACAAAAAAAAAGATCACAAATGTCCATAAAACTTTACTCATAAGTCATACATTTTTTTTATAAGTAGGTATTGAAAACCTTTATTTTGATATTTATCACAATCACAAAACAAAAAAAAATAACTCTTTTCTCGTTAAAAGTAGTCTGTCCTGTATTTTTAAGTTTTGACAATGTTATACATGATTTTTCATAAGTAGTTGTAGTTCATAAGATTAAAATCCTAAAATCTAGATATGTAAAAAGATAATTATTTGTTATACACATTTCAAGTTCAAATTTCATTGAAATCAAATATAGCAACAACGATCACTAATGATTTATAATTGAAAAATATACGTGGGCATATAAAAATTTTAGAATATATTATTACATTTTATACATTTATTGGCCTTTGAAATGCATTTTATTTCTAATAAAAATGAATTTAACTATAAAATAATAAAAGTGAATTGCATAAAATTATTAAACTTATCGGAATCTTCTAGTCCATTATAAATGTAGGATGTTGAAACTTTTCAAAGTGGTAAAAATGTTAATTCATGTTTCAGCAAGCCTTAAAAGATCTGCTTTACTGCCATCTGAAAAAACACAGTCAATTAAATCTGTAAAATTGGTAAAGAATAACTTGAGAATACAGTGTTTTATCAGCACTTGAAAATATGAATTTATAATTCGATTCAAAATTATCATATAAAAGGATATTTTATAGTGTTAATGAAGTATCAACTTAAATAAAATTTATGAAAATTATTAATGGATAATTAGAATTGTTTTCGTAATCTAATGGTAAGGGTTTCATGACAATAACTCGAGAATTGATTGTTTCATAACCAGTTAAAAATATGAATTTATAACACGAGTCAAAATTATCATATAAAACCAAGTTTTATAATGTTTATGAAGTATCAACATCAATGAAATACATGGAAATAAATAATGCTAAATAAGAAGCATTTTTCTTTCTAGTGGTCAAAGTTTCAAGATCCTCAATTGAGAATCGAGTGTTTCATAAGCCATAAGAAATTTGAATTTGTAATATACGTTAAAATTATTATATAAAAACATGTTTTATAGTGTTTATGAGGTATCAGCTTAAATGAAATACTTGGAAGTTAATAATCCTAAATAAGAATCATTTACTGAATTCATTGGTCTTGGTTTCATGATACTAATTGTTTGTTTCACTAATATTATGTTGCTATCAATTATGTTCTATAACCATTACACACACATTGCATAAATCTAATATTATTATTGATATCTTCTAGTGTATTTTCAAAATAAGATGTTGACACTTTCCCAAAGTGGTATGAATGCAAATTACTGTCTCAGCGAGCCTTGAGTGAACTGCTGCACTACAATCTGAAAAAAATGTTTTCAGTTAAATATGTAAAATCGGTGGAGAATTAATTGAGAATTGATTGTTTCATAAGCAGTTAAAAATATGAATTCTTATTACGAATCAACATTATCATTTAAAAGCATGTTTATAGTGTTTATGAAGTATCAGCATCAATGAAATATATGGAAGTTAATAAAGCTAAATAGGAATCATTTACTTAATTCAATAGTGTTGGTTTCATGTCAATTAATTGAGAATTGAGTGTTTCATAAGCCATAAAAAATTTGAATTTGTAATATACGTTAAAATTATCATATAAAAACATGTTTTATAGAGTTTATGAAACATTGGCTTAAATGTAATGTATGAAAGAAATTAATGCTAAATCAGATCCATTTTCTCTTTTTAGTGGTCAAAGTTTCAAGATACTCAATTGAGAATTGAGTGTTTCATAAGCCATAAAAAATTTGAATTTGTAATATACGTTAAAATTATCATATAAAAACATGTTTTATAGAGTTTATGAAACATTGGCTTAAATGTAATGTATGAGAGTAATTAATGCTAAATAAGAAAACATATTTTCTTTCTAGTGGTCAAGGTTTCAAGGTACTAACATGAGAATTGAGTATTTTATAAGCCTTGGTGGAGAATTAATTGAGAAATGAGTGTTTCATAAGCAGTTTAAAATATGAATTTATAACACGAGTCAAAATTGTCATTTAAAAGCATGTTTATAGTGTTTATGAAGTATCAGCATCAATGAATTACATGGAAGTTAATAAAGTTAAATAAGAATCATTTACATAATTTAATGGTGTTGGTTTCATGTCAATTAATTGAGAATTGAGTGTTTCATAAGCAGTTTAAAATATGAATTTATAACACGAGTCAAAATTTTCATTTAAAAGCATGTTTATAGTGTTTATGAAGTATCAGCATCAACGAAATACATGGAATTAATAATGCTTAATAAGAATCATTTACCCAATTAATTGGTCTAGGTTTCATGATATTTACTTTTTGTTTCACTAATATTAAGTTGCTATCAATTACATACAGTTATTATTACACGTACCTTGCAAAAGACCATTATTGTTATTATAAGTATCTTCTAGTTTATTTTCAAAATAAGATGTTGGTATTTTCCAAAGTGGTATAAATGCAAATTCCTGTCTCAGCAAGCCTTGATTGAACTGCTGCTCTGCAATCTGAAAAAAATGTAGTCAGTTAAATATGTAAAATTAGTGGAGAATTAATTGAGAATTGAGTGTTTCATAAGCAGTTTAAAATATGAATTTATAACACGAGTCAAAATTGTCATTTAAAAGCATGTTTATAGTGTTTATGAAGTATCAGCATCAATGAATTACATGGAAGTTAATAATGCTAAAAAAGAATCATTTACTTAATCCAATTGTCACTACTACACACCATAAGGAGAACGAAAATAATTCTATAACAACTAGTGCGTGGACAACACTGGATAATTTAGAAATTGAAACAAACAAAACAAAAACTAACAGACAACCTTCATTTTTAATACAAAATAATTGAAAACTATTTACAGTTGAAACTTTAACACAAGTACGAATGTAAAACTGTAAAAAGATACGAAATTTAAGCATAAACAGATGATAACAAATAATAATTATGATAAGCCATAAAAGATTGTACAAATTAACAGAATGTTTTGTACTTTTAAAAAAGAATACACTTGTACAATAACTGAAAAATACCCCTTTTCCATATGAATTTGATGATAATTTTTCAATGATAAATTTAAATCATTTTCTTAATGCATTGGTCGAGGATCAGGACACTGACTTGTGTTAACTTCGGGCGTAAAATATGAACAATTCGTTGATATTATAAATATTCTTTCGTAAATGTACAAGACATGCGGTCAAAAGCCTAATAAATATACCGCCCCACTCCGGAGACCAGTGGAACGGTGAACGGCTCACAAGCAACTAGATTCTTCCTGTGGCAGGTCAGCCGTCGACCATGGTATGGGGAACCTCCCGCCCTCTGTTGGTGTTAATATCGACTTAATGATTAATTCTTCTATAAACAGTTGAAAATGTGAATTTGTAATTTTTGTCAAAATTATCATTTATATATAGTCTAAATAAAAGATTTTTATAGCATAGGTAAATAAGAAGAATAAAAATTACAAGCTAAAAGTGTTTACTAATCTTTTATTCATATATATAACAAATAACAATTGTTTCACAACTAATAATTTATTATCAATTATATTCAATAACCATTACACACACATTGCATAAATCCAATATTATTATCAGTATCTTCTAGTTTTTTTTCAAAATAAGATGTTGATACTTTCCCAAAGTGGTATGAATGCAAATTTCTGTCTCAGCAAGCCTTGGGTGAACTGCTGCACTGCAATCTGAAAAAATGTAGTCAGTTAAATTTGTAAGATTGGTGGAGAATTAATTGAGAAATGAGTGTTTCATAATCAGTTTAAAATATGAATTTAAAACACGAGTCAAAATTATCATTTAAAAGCATGTTTACAGTGTTTATGAAGTATCAGCATCAATGAATTACATGGAAGTTAATAAAGTTAAATAAGAATCATTTACATAATTTAATGGTGTTGGTTTCATGTCAATTAATTGAGAATTGAGTGTTTCATAAGCCATAAAAAATTTGAATTTTTAATATACTCCAAAATTATCATATAAAAACATGTTTTATAGAGTTTATGAAACATTGGCTTAAATGTAATGTATGAAAGTAATTATTGCTAAATAAGAAACATATTCTCTTTCTAGTAGTGAAGGTTTCAAGATACTAACATGAGAATTGAGTATTTAATAAGCAATTAAAAAAATGAATTTTTTGAAATACGCCAAATCTACCATATAAAAACATGTTTTATAGTGTTTATGAAGTATTGGCTCAAATGAAATGTATGAGAGTAATTAATGCTAAATAAGAAACATATTTTCTTTCTAGTGGTCAAGGTTTCAAAAGACTAAATTGAGAATTCAGTATTTCATAAGCAATTAAAAAAATGAATTTGTAAAATACGTCAAATTTACCATATAAAAACATGTTTTATAGAGTTTATGAAACATTGGCTTAAATGTAATGTATGAGAGTAATTAATGCTAAATTAGAACCATTTTCTCAATCTAGTGGTCAAGGTTTCAAGGTACTAACATGAGAATTGAGTATTTTATAAGCAATTAAAAAATTTGAATTTGTAATTTACATTAAAATTATCATATAAAAACATGTTTTATAGAGTTTATGAAACATTGGCTTAAATGTAATGTATGAGAGTAATTAATGCTAAATAAGAAACATATTTTCTTTCTAGTGGTCAAGGTTTCAAGGTACTAACATGAGAATTGAGTATTTAATAAGCCATAAAAAATTTGAATTTGTAATTTACATTAAAATTATCATATAAAAACATGTTTTATAGAGTTTATGAAACATTGGCTTAAATGTAATGTATGAAAGTAATTATTGCTAAATAAGAAACATATTCTCTTTCTAGTAGTGAAGGTTTCAAGATACTAACATGAGAATTGAGTATTTAATAAGCAATTAAAAAAATGAATTTGTAAAATACGCCAAATCTACCATATAAAAACATGTTTTATAGTGTTTATGAAGTATTGGCTCAAATGAAATGTATGAGAGTAATTAATGCTAAATAAGAAACATATTTTCTTTCTAGTGGTCAAGGTTTCAAAAGACTAAATTGAGAATTCAGTATTTCATAAGCCATAAAAAATTTGAATTTGTAATTTACGTTAAAATTATCATATAAAAACATGTTTTATAGTGTTCATGAAGTATCAGCATCAACAAAAATACATGGAAGTTAATAATGCTAAATAAGAATCATTTACTTAATTCATTGGTCTTGGTTTCATGATACTAATTTTTTGTTTCACTAGTATTAATTTGCTATCAATTATATTCAATAACCATTACACACACATTGCATAAATCCAATATTATTATCTTTATCTTCTAGTTTATTTTCAAAATAAGATGTTGATACTTTCCCAAAGTAGTATGAATGCAAATTCCTGTCTCAGCAAGCCTTGGGTGAACTGCTGCACTGCAATCTGAAAAAAATGTAGTGAGTTAAATATGTAAAATTGTGGAGAATTAATAGAGAATTGAGTGTTTCATAAGCAGTTTAAAATATGAATTTATAACACGAGTCAAAATTTTCATTTAAAAGCATGTTTATAGTGTTTATGAAGTATCAGCATCAACGAAATACATGGAATTAATAATGCTTAATAAGAATCATTTACCCAATTAATTGGTCTAGGTTTCATGATATTTACTTTTTGTTTCACTAATATTAAGTTGCTATCAATTACATACAGTTATTATTACACGTACCTTGCAAAAGACCATTATTGTTATTATAAGTATCTTCTAGTTTATTTTCAAAATAAGATGTTGGTATTTTCCAAAGTGGTATAAATGCAAATTCCTGTCTCAGCAAGCCTTGATTGAACTGCTGCTCTGCAATCTGAAAAAAATGTAGTCAGTTAAATATGTAAAATTAGTGGAGAATTAATTGAGAATTGAGTGTTTCATAAGCAGTTTAAAATATGAATTTATAACACGAGTCAAAATTGTCATTTAAAAGCATGTTTATAGTGTTTATGAAGTATCAGCATCAATGAATTACATGGAAGTTAATAATGCTAAAAAAGAATCATTTACTTAATCCAATTGTCACTACTACACACCATAAGGAGAACGAAAATAATTCTATAACAACTAGTGCGTGGACAACACTGGATAATTTAGAAATTGAAACAAACAAAACAAAAACTAACAGACAACCTTCATTTTTAATACAAAATAATTGAAAACTATTTACAGTTGAAACTTTAACACAAGTACGAATGTAAAACTGTAAAAAGATACGAAATTTAAGCATAAACAGATGATAACAAATAATAATTATGATAAGCCATAAAAGATTGTACAAATTAACAGAATGTTTTGTACTTTTAAAAAAGAATACACTTGTACAATAACTGAAAAATACCCCTTTTCCATATGAATTTGATGATAATTTTTCAATGATAAATTTAAATCATTTTCTTAATGCATTGGTCGAGGATCAGGACACTGACTTGTGTTAACTTCGGGCGTAAAATATGAACAATTCGTTGATATTATAAATATTCTTTCGTAAATGTACAAGACATGCGGTCAAAAGCCTAATAAATATACCGCCCCACTCCGGAGACCAGTGGAACGGTGAACGGCTCACAAGCAACTAGATTCTTCCTGTGGCAGGTCAGCCGTCGACCATGGTATGGGGAACCTCCCGCCCTCTGTTGGTGTTAATATCGACTTAATGATTAATTCTTCTATAAACAGTTGAAAATGTGAATTTGTAATTTTTGTCAAAATTATCATTTATATATAGTCTAAATAAAAGATTTTTATAGCATAGGTAAATAAGAAGAATAAAAATTACAAGCTAAAAGTGTTTACTAATCTTTTATTCATATATATAACAAATAACAATTGTTTCACAACTAATAATTTATTATCAATTATATTCAATAACCATTACACACACATTGCATAAATCCAATATTATTATCAGTATCTTCTAGTTTTTTTTCAAAATAAGATGTTGATACTTTCCCAAAGTGGTATGAATGCAAATTTCTGTCTCAGCAAGCCTTGGGTGAACTGCTGCACTGCAATCTGAAAAAATGTAGTCAGTTAAATTTGTAAGATTGGTGGAGAATTAATTGAGAAATGAGTGTTTCATAATCAGTTTAAAATATGAATTTAAAACACGAGTCAAAATTATCATTTAAAAGCATGTTTACAGTGTTTATGAAGTATCAGCATCAATGAATTACATGGAAGTTAATAAAGTTAAATAAGAATCATTTACATAATTTAATGGTGTTGGTTTCATGTCAATTAATTGAGAATTGAGTGTTTCATAAGCCATAAAAAATTTGAATTTTTAATATACTCCAAAATTATCATATAAAAACATGTTTTATAGAGTTTATGAAACATTGGCTTAAATGTAATGTATGAAAGTAATTATTGCTAAATAAGAAACATATTCTCTTTCTAGTAGTGAAGGTTTCAAGATACTAACATGAGAATTGAGTATTTAATAAGCAATTAAAAAAATGAATTTTTGAAATACGCCAAATCTACCATATAAAAACATGTTTTATAGTGTTTATGAAGTATTGGCTCAAATGAAATGTATGAGAGTAATTAATGCTAAATAAGAAACATATTTTCTTTCTAGTGGTCAAGGTTTCAAAAGACTAAATTGAGAATTCAGTATTTCATAAGCAATTAAAAAAATGAATTTGTAAAATACGTCAAATTTACCATATAAAAACATGTTTTATAGAGTTTATGAAACATTGGCTTAAATGTAATGTATGAGAGTAATTAATGCTAAATTAGAACCATTTTCTCAATCTAGTGGTCAAGGTTTCAAGGTACTAACATGAGAATTGAGTATTTTATAAGCAATTAAAAAATTTGAATTTGTAATTTACATTAAAATTATCATATAAAAACATGTTTTATAGAGTTTATGAAACATTGGCTTAAATGTAATGTATGAGAGTAATTAATGCTAAATAAGAAACATATTTTCTTTCTAGTGGTCAAGGTTTCAAGGTACTAACATGAGAATTGAGTATTTAATAAGCCATAAAAATTTGAATTTGTAATTTACATTAAAATTATCATATAAAAACATGTTTTATAGAGTTTATGAAACATTGGCTTAAATGTAATGTATGAAAGTAATTATTGCTAAATAAGAAACATATTCTCTTTCTAGTAGTGAAGGTTTCAAGATACTAACATGAGAATTGAGTATTTAATAAGCAATTAAAAAAATGAATTTGTAAAATACGCCAAATCTACCATATAAAAACATGTTTTATAGTGTTTATGAAGTATTGGCTCAAATGAAATGTATGAGAGTAATTAATGCTAAATAAGAAACATATTTTCTTTCTAGTGGTCAAGGTTTCAAAAGACTAAATTGAGAATTCAGTATTTCATAAGCCATAAAAAATTTGAATTTGTAATTTACGTTAAAATTATCATATAAAAACATGTTTTATAGTGTTCATGAAGTATCAGCATCAACAAAAATACATGGAAGTTAATAATGCTAAATAAGAATCATTTACTTAATTCATTGGTCTTGGTTTCATGATACTAATTTTTTGTTTCACTAGTATTAATTTGCTATCAATTATATTCAATAACCATTACACACACATTGCATAAATCCAATATTATTATCTTTATCTTCTAGTTTATTTTCAAAATAAGATGTTGATACTTTCCCAAAGTAGTATGAATGCAAATTCCTGTCTCAGCAAGCCTTGGGTGAACTGCTGCACTGCAATCTGAAAAAAATGTAGTGAGTTAAATATGTAAAATTGTGGAGAATTAATAGAGAATTGAGTGTTTCATAAGCAGTTTAAAATATGAATTTATAACACGAGTCAAAATTTTCATTTAAAAGCATGTTTATAGTGTTTATGAAGTATCAGCATCAACGAAATACATGGAATTAATAATGCTTAATAAGAATCATTTACCCAATTAATTGGTCTAGGTTTCATGATATTTACTTTTTGTTTCACTAATATTAAGTTGCTATCAATTACATACAGTTATTATTACACGTACCTTGCAAAAGACCATTATTGTTATTATAAGTATCTTCTAGTTTATTTTCAAAATAAGATGTTGGTATTTTCCAAAGTGGTATA
Organism: Rhopalosiphum maidis; assembly: GCF_003676215.2. Lineage (NCBI taxonomy): Eukaryota > Metazoa > Arthropoda > Insecta > Hemiptera > Aphididae > Rhopalosiphum > Rhopalosiphum maidis. The sequence continues at coordinate 75,877,166 of NC_040879.1, read as the reverse complement.
AATGCAAATTCCTGTCTCAGCAAGCCTTGATTGAACTGCTGCTCTGCAATCTGAAAAAAATGTAGTCAGTTAAATATGTAAAATTAGTGGAGAATTAATTGAGAATTGAGTGTTTCATAAGCAGTTTAAAATATGAATTTATAACACGAGTCAAAATTGTCATTTAAAAGCATGTTTATAGTGTTTATGAAGTATCAGCATCAATGAATTACATGGAAGTTAATAATGCTAAAAAAGAATCATTTACTTAATCCAATTGTCACTACTACACACCATAAGGAGAACGAAAATAATTCTATAACAACTAGTGCGTGGACAACACTGGATAATTTAGAAATTGAAACAAACAAAACAAAAACTAACAGACAACCTTCATTTTTAATACAAAATAATTGAAAACTATTTACAGTTGAAACTTTAACACAAGTACGAATGTAAAACTGTAAAAAGATACGAAATTTAAGCATAAACAGATGATAACAAATAATAATTATGATAAGCCATAAAAGATTGTACAAATTAACAGAATGTTTTGTACTTTTAAAAAAGAATACACTTGTACAATAACTGAAAAATACCCCTTTTCCATATGAATTTGATGATAATTTTTCAATGATAAATTTAAATCATTTTCTTAATGCATTGGTCGAGGATCAGGACACTGACTTGTGTTAACTTCGGGCGTAAAATATGAACAATTCGTTGATATTATAAATATTCTTTCGTAAATGTACAAGACATGCGGTCAAAAGCCTAATAAATATACCGCCCCACTCCGGAGACCAGTGGAACGGTGAACGGCTCACAAGCAACTAGATTCTTCCTGTGGCAGGTCAGCCGTCGACCATGGTATGGGGAACCTCCCGCCCTCTGTTGGTGTTAATATCGACTTAATGATTAATTCTTCTATAAACAGTTGAAAATGTGAATTTGTAATTTTTGTCAAAATTATCATTTATATATAGTCTAAATAAAAGATTTTTATAGCATAGGTAAATAAGAAGAATAAAAATTACAAGCTAAAAGTGTTTACTAATCTTTTATTCATATATATAACAAATAACAATTGTTTCACAACTAATAATTTATTATCAATTATATTCAATAACCATTACACACACATTGCATAAATCCAATATTATTATCAGTATCTTCTAGTTTTTTTTCAAAATAAGATGTTGATACTTTCCCAAAGTGGTATGAATGCAAATTTCTGTCTCAGCAAGCCTTGGGTGAACTGCTGCACTGCAATCTGAAAAAATGTAGTCAGTTAAATTTGTAAGATTGGTGGAGAATTAATTGAGAAATGAGTGTTTCATAATCAGTTTAAAATATGAATTTAAAACACGAGTCAAAATTATCATTTAAAAGCATGTTTACAGTGTTTATGAAGTATCAGCATCAATGAATTACATGGAAGTTAATAAAGTTAAATAAGAATCATTTACATAATTTAATGGTGTTGGTTTCATGTCAATTAATTGAGAATTGAGTGTTTCATAAGCCATAAAAAATTTGAATTTTTAATATACTCCAAAATTATCATATAATAACATGTTTTATAGAGTTTATGAAACATTGGCTTAAATGTAATGTATGAAAGTAATTATTGCTAAATAAGAAACATATTCTCTTTCTAGTAGTGAAGGTTTCAAGATACTAACATGAGAATTGAGTATTTAATAAGCAATTAAAAAAATGAATTTTTTGAAATACGCCAAATCTACCATATAAAAACATGTTTTATAGTGTTTATGAAGTATTGGCTCAAATGAAATGTATGAGAGTAATTAATGCTAAATAAGAAACATATTTTCTTTCTAGTGGTCAAGGTTTCAAAAGACTAAATTGAGAATTGAGTATTTTATAAGCAATTAAAAAAATGAATTTGTAAAATACGTCAAATCTACCATATAAAAACATGTTTTATAGAGTTTATGAAACATTGGCTTAAATGTAATGTATGAGAGTAATTATTGCTAAATAAGAAACATATTCTCTTTCTAGTAGTGAAGGTTTCAAGATACTAACATGAGAATTGAGTATTTAATAAGCAATTAAAAAAATGAATTTTTTGAAATACGCCAAATCTACCATATAAAAACATGTTTTATAGAGTTTATGAAACATTGGCTTAAATGCAATGTATGAGAGTAATTAATGCTAATTTAGAACCATTTTCTCAATCTAGTGGTCAAGGTTTCAAGGTACTAACATGAGAATTGAGTATTTTATAAGCAATTAAAAAAATGAATTTGTAAAATACGTCAAATTTACCTTATAAAAACATGTTTTATAGAGTTTATGAAACATTGGCTTAAATTTAATGTATGAGAGTAATTAATGCTAAATTAGAACCATTTTCTCAATCTAGTGGTCAAGGTTTCAAGGTACTAACATGAGAATTGAGTATTTTATAAGCAATTAAAAAATTTGAATTTGTAATTTACATTAAAATTATCATATAAAAACATGTTTTATAGAGTTTATGAAACATTGGCTTAAATGTAATGTATGAGAGTAATTAATGCTAAATAAGAAACATATTTTCTTTCTAGTGGTCAAGGTTTCAAGGTACTAACATGAGAATTGAGTATTTAATAAGCCATAAAAATTTGAATTTGTAATTTACATTAAAATTATCATATAAAAACATGTTTTATAGAGTTTATGAAACATTGGCTTAAATGTAATGTATGAAAGTAATTATTGCTAAATAAGAAACATATTCTCTTTCTAGTAGTGAAGGTTTCAAGATACTAACATGAGAATTGAGTATTTAATAAGCAATTAAAAAAATGAATTTGTAAAATACGCCAAATCTACCATATAAAAACATGTTTTATAGTGTTTATGAAGTATTGGCTCAAATGAAATGTATGAGAGTAATTAATGCTAAATAAGAAACATATTTTCTTTCTAGTGGTCAAGGTTTCAAAAGACTAAATTGAGAATTCAGTATTTCATAAGCCATAAAAAATTTGAATTTGTAATTTACGTTAAAATTATCATATAAAAAACATGTTTTATAGTGTTCATGAAGTATCAGCATCAACAAAAATACATGGAAGTTAATAATGCTAAATAAGAATCATTTACTTAATTCATTGGTCTTGGTTTCATGATACTAATTTTTTGTTTCACTAGTATTAATTGCTATCAATTATATTCAATAACCATTACACACACATTGCATAAATCCAATATTATTATCAATATCTTCTAGTTTATTTTCAAAATAAGATGTTGATACTTTCCCAAAGTAGTATGAATGCAAATTCCTGTCTCAGCAAGCCTTGGGTGAACTGCTGCACTGCAATCTGAAAAAAATGTAGTGAGTTAAATATGTAAAATTGTGGAGAATTAATAGAGAATTGAGTGTTTCATAAGCAGTTTAAAATATGAATTTATAACACGAGTCAAAATTTTCATTTAAAAGCATGTTTATAGTGTTTATGAAGTATCAGCATCAACGAAATACATGGAATTAATAATGCTTAATAAGAATCATTTACCCAATTAATTGGTCTAGGTTTCATGATATTTACTTTTTGTTTCACTAATATTAAGTTGCTATCAATTACATACAGTTATTATTACACGTACCTTGCAAAAGACCATTATTGTTATTATAAGTATCTTCTAGTTTATTTTCAAAATAAGATGTTGGTATTTTCCAAAGTGGTATAAATGCAAATTCCTGTCTCAGCAAGCCTTGATTGAACTGCTGCTCTGCAATCTGAAAAAAATGTAGTCAGTTAAATATGTAAAATTAGTGGAGAATTAATTGAGAATTGAGTGTTTCATAAGCAGTTTAAAATATGAATTTATAACACGAGTCAAAATTGTCATTTAATAGCATGTTTATAGTGTTTATGAAGTATCAGCATCAATGAATTACATGGAAGTTAATAATGCTAAAAAAGAATCATTTACTTAATCCAATTGTCACTACTACACACCATAAGGAGAACGAAAATAATTCTATAACAACTAGTGCGTGGACAACACTGGATAATTTAGAAATTGAAACAAACAAACAAAAACTAACAGACAACCTTCCTTTTAATACAAAATAATTGAAAACTATTTACAGTTGAAACTTTAACACAAGTACGAATGTAACACTGTAAAAAGATACGAAATTTAAGCATAAACAGATGATAACAAATAATAATTATGATAAGCCATAAAAGATTGTACAAATTAACAGAATGTTTTGTACTTTTTAAAAAAGAATACACTTGTACAATAACTGAAAAATACCCCTTTTCCATATGAATTTGATGATAATTTTCAATGATAAATTTAAATCATTTTCTTAATGCATTGGTCGAGGATCAGGACACTGACTTGTGTTAACTTCGGGCGTAAAATATGAACAATTCGTTGATATTATAAATATTCTTTCGTAAATGTACAAGACATGCGGTCAAAAGCCTAATAAATATACTGCCCCACTCCGGAGACCACTGGAACGGTGAACGGCTCACAAGCAACTAGATTCTTCCTGTGGCAGGTCAGCCGTCGACCATGGTATGGGGAACCTCCCGCCCTCTGTTGGTGTTAATATCGACTTAATGATTAATTCTTCTATAAACAGTTGAAAATGTGAATTTGTAATTTTTGTCAAAATTATCATTTATATATAGTCTAAATAAAAGATTTTTATAGCATAGGTAAATAAGAAGAATAAAAATTAAAAGCTAAAAGTGTTACTAATCTTTTATTCATATTATAACAATAACAATTGTTTCACAACTATAATTTTATTATCAATTATATTCAATAACCATTACACACACATTGCATAAATCCATATTATTATCAGTATCTTCTAGTTTTTTTTCAAAATAAGATGTTGATACTTTCCCAAAGTGGTATGAATGCAATTTCTGTCTCAGCAAGCCTTGGGTGAACTGCTGCACTGCAATCTGAAAAAATGTAGTCAGTTAAATTTGTAAGATTGGTGGAGAATTAATTGAGAAATGAGTGTTTCATAATCAGTTTAAAATATGAATTTAAAACACGAGTCAAAATTATCATTTAAAAGCATGTTTACAGTGTTTATGAAGTATCAGCATCAATGAATTACATGGAAGTTAATAAAGTTAAATAAGAATCATTTACTAATTTAATGGTGTTGGTTTCATGTCAATTAATTGAGAATTGAGTGTTTCATAAGCCATAAAAATTTGAATTTTTAATATACTCAAAATTATCATATAAAAACAAGTTTTATAGAGTTTATGAACATTGGCTAAATGAATGTATGAAAGTAATTAATGCTAAATTAGAACTATTCTCTTTCTAGTGGTCAAGGTTTAAGATACTAACATGAGAATTGAGTATTTTATAAGCAATTAAAAAAATGATTTGTAAAAATACGCCAATCTACCATATAAAACATGTTTTATAGTTTTATGAAGTATTGGCTCAAATGAAATGTATGAGAGTAATTAATGCTAAATAAGAAACATTTTTCTTTCTAGTGGTCAAGGTTTCAAAAGACTAAATTGAGAATT
>NC_040879.1:75815998-75871541 GCF_003676215.2 Rhopalosiphum maidis | reverse complement strand
AAAACATGTTTTATAGAGTTTATGAAACATTGGCTTAAATGTAATGTATGAAGTAATTATTGCTAAATAAGAAACATATTCTCTTTCTAGTAGTGAAGGTTTCAAGATACTAACATGAGAATTGAGTATTTATAAGCAATTAAAAAAATGAATTTTTTTGAAATACGTCAAATTAACCATATAAAACATGTTTTATAGAGTTTATGAAACATTGGCTTAAATGTAATGTATGAGAGTAATTAATGCTAAATTAGAACCATTTCTCTTCTAGTGGTCAAGGTTTCAGGTACTAACATGAGAATTGAGTATTTATAAGCAATAAAAAATTTGAATTTGTAATTACATAAAATTACCATATAAAAACATGTTTTATAGAGTTTATGAAACATTGGCTTAAATGTAATGTATGAGAGTAATTAATGCTAAATAAGAAACATATTTTCTTTCTAGTGGTCAAGGTTTCAAGGTACTAAAATGAGAATTGAGTATTTAATAAGCATAAAAAATTTGAATTTGTAATTTACATTAAATTATCATATAAACATGTTTATAGAGTTTATGAAACATTGGCTTAAATGTAATGTATGAAAGTAATTATTGCTAAATAAGAAACATATTTCTCTTCTAGTAGTGAAGGTTTCAAGATACTAACATGAGAATTGAGTATTTAATAAGCAATTAAAAAAATGAATTTTAAAATACGCCAAATCTACCATATAAAAACATGTTTTATAGTGTTTATGAAGTATTGGCTCAAATGAAATGTATGAGAGTAATTAATGCTAAATAAGAACATATTTTCTTTCTAGTGGTCAAGGTTTCAAAAGACTAAATTGAGAATTCAGTATTTCATAAGCCATAAAAAATTTGAATTTGTAATTTACGTTAAAATTATCATATAAAAACATGTTTTATAGTTTTCATGAAGTATCAGCATCAACAAATACATGGAAGTTAATAATGCTAAATAAGAATCATTTACTTAATTCATTGGTCTTGGTTTCATGATACTAATTTTTTGTTTCACTAGTATTAATTTGCTATCAATTATATTCAATAACCATTACACACATATTGCATAAATCCAATATTATTATCAATATCTTCTAGTTTATTTTCAAAATAAGATGTTGATACTTTCCCAAAGTAGTATGAATGCAAATTCCTGTCTCAGCAAGCCTTGGGTGAACTGCTGCACTGCAATCTGAAAAAAATGTAGTGAGTTAAATATGTAAAATGTGTGGAGAATTAATAGAGAATTAGAGTGTTTCATAAGCAGTTTAAAATATGAATTTATAACACGAGTCAAAATTTTCATTTAAAAGCATGTGTATAGTGTTTATGAAGTATCAGCATCAACGCAATACATGGAATTAATAATGCTTAATAAGAATCATTTACCCAATTAATTGGTCTAGGTTTCATGATATTTACTTTTTGTTTCACTAATATTAAGTTGCTATCAATTACATACAGTTATTATTACACGTACCTTGCAAAAGACCATTATTGTTATTATAAGTATCTTCTAGTTTATTTTCAAAATAAGATGTTGGTATTTTCCAAAGTGGTATAAATGCAAATTCCTGTCTCAGCAAGCCTTGATTGAACTGCTGCTCTGCAATCTGAAAAAAATGTAGTCAGTTAAATATGTAAAATTAGTGGAGAATTAATTGAGAATTGAGTGTTTCATAAGCAGTTTAAATATGAATTTATAACACGAGTCAAAATTGTCATTTAAAAGCATGTTTATAGTGTTATGAAGTATCAGCATCAATGAATTACATGGAAGTTAATAATGCTAAAAAAGAATCATTTACTTAATCCAATTGTCACTACTACACACCATAAGGAGAACGAAAATAATTCTATAACAACTAGTGCGTGGACAACACTGGATAATTTAGAAATTGAAACAAACAAAACAAAAACTAACAGACAACCTTCATTTTTAATACAAAATAATTGAAAACTATTTACAGTTGAAACTTTAACACAAGTACGAATGTAAAACTGTAAAAAGATACGAAATTTAAGCATAAACAGATGATAACAAATAATAATTATGATAAGCCATAAAAGATTGTACAAATTAACAGAATGTTTTGTACTTTTAAAAAAGAATACACTTGTACAATACTGAAAAATACCCCTTTTCCATATGAATTTGATGATAATTTTTCAATGATAAATTTAAATCATTTTCTTAATGCATTGGTCGAGGATCAGGACACTGACTTGTGTTAACTTCGGGCGTAAAATATGAACAATTCGTTGATATTATAAATATTCTTTCGTAAATGTACAAGACATGCGGTCAAAAGCCTAATAAATATACCGCCCCACTCCGGAGACCAGTGGAACGGTGAACGGCTCACAAGCAACTAGATTCTTCCTGTGGCAGGTCAGCCGTCGACCATGGTATGGGGAACCTCCCGCCCTCTGTTGGTGTTAATATCGACTTAATGATTAATTCTTCTATAAACAGTTGAAAATGTGAATTTGTAATTTTGTCAAAATTATCATTTATATATAGTCTAAATAAAAGATTTTTATAGCATAGGTAAATAAGAAGAATAAAAATTAAAAGCTAAAAGTGTTTACTAATCTTTTATTCATATATATAACAAATAACAATTGTTTCACAACTAATAATTTATTATCAATTATATTCAATAACCATTACACACACATTGCATAAATCCAATATTATTATCAGTATCTTCTAGTTTTTTTTCAAAATGAGATGTTGATACTTTCCCAAAGTGGTATGAATGCAAATTTCTGTCTCAGCAAGCCTTGGGTGAACTGCTGCACTGCAATCTGAAAAAATGTAGTCAGTTAAATTTGTAAGATTGGTGGAGAATTAATTGAGAAATGAGTGTTTCATAATCAGTTTAAAATATGAATTTAAAACACGAGTCAAAATTATCATTTAAAAGCATGTTTACAGTGTTTATGAAGTATCAGCATCAATGAATTACATGGAAGTTAATAAAGTTAAATAAGAATCATTTACATAATTTAATGGTGTTGGTTTCATGTCAATTAATTGAGAATTGAGTGTTTCATAAGCCATAAAAAATTTGAATTTTTAATATACTCCAAAATTATCATATAAAAACATGTTTTATAGAGTTTATGAAACATTGGCTTAAATGTAATGTATGAAAGTAATTATTGCTAAATAAGAAACATATTCTCTTTCTAGTAGTGAAGGTTTCAAGATACTAACATGAGAATTGAGTATTTAATAAGCAATTAAAAAAATGAATTTTTTGAAATACGCCAAATCTACCATATAAAAACATGTTTTATAGAGTTTATGAAACATTGGCTTAAATGCAATGTATGAGTGTAATTAATACTAATTTAGAACCATTTTCTCAATCTAGTGGTCAAGGTTTCAAGGTACTAACATGAGAATTGAGTATTTTATAAGCAATTAAAAAAATGAATTTGTAAAATACGTCAAATTTACCTTATAAAAACATGTTTTATAGAGTTTATGAAACATTGGCTTAAATGTAATGTATGAGAGTAATTAATGCTAAATAAGAAACATATTTTCTTTCTAGTGGTCAAGGTTTCAAGGTACTAACATGAGAATTGAGTATTTAATAAGCCATAAAAAATTTGAATTTGTAATTTACATTAAAATTATCATATAAAAACATGTTTTATAGAGTTTATGAAACATTGGCTTAAATGTAATGTATGAAAGTAATTATTGCTAAATAAGAAACATATTCTCTTTCTAGTAGTGAAGGTTTCAAGATACTAACATGAGAATTGAGTATTTAATAAGCAATTAAAAAAATGAATTTGTAAAATACGCCAAATCTACCATATAAAAACATGTTTTATAGTGTTTATGAAGTATTGGCTCAAATGAAATGTATGAGAGTAATTAATGCTAAATAAGAAACATATTTTCTTTCTAGTGGTCAAGGTTTCAAAAGACTAAATTGAGAATTCAGTATTTCATAAGCCATAAAAAATTTGAATTTGTAATTTACGTTAAAATTATCATATAAAAACATGTTTTATAGTGTTCATGAAGTATCAGCATCAACAAAAATACATGGAAGTTAATAATGCTAAATAAGAATCATTTACTTAATTCATTGGTCTTGGTTTCATGATACTAATTTTTTGTTTCACTAGTATTAATTTGCTATCAATTATATTCAATAACCATTACACACACATTGCATAAATCCAATATTATTATCAATATCTTCTAGTTTATTTTCAAAATAAGATGTTGATACTTTCCCAAAGTAGTATGAATGCAAATTCCTGTCTCAGCAAGCCTTGGGTGAACTGCTGCACTGCAATCTGAAAAAAATGTAGTGAGTTAAATATGTAAAATTGTGGAGAATTAATAGAGAATTGAGTGTTTCATAAGCAGTTTAAAATATGAATTTATAACACGAGTCAAAATTTTCATTTAAAAGCATGTTTATAGTGTTTATGAAGTATCAGCATCAACGAAATACATGGAATTAATAATGCTTAATAAGAATCATTTACCCAATTAATTGGTCTAGGTTTCATGATATTTACTTTTTGTTTCACTAATATTAAGTTGCTATCAATTACATACAGTTATTATTACACGTACCTTGCAAAAGACCATTATTGTTATTATAAGTATCTTCTAGTTTATTTTCAAAATAAGATGTTGGTATTTTCCAAAGTGGTATAAATGCAAATTCCTGTCTCAGCAAGCCTTGATTGAACTGCTGCTCTGCAATCTGAAAAAAATGTAGTCAGTTAAATATGTAAAATTAGTGGAGAATTAATTGAGAATTGAGTGTTTCATAAGCAGTTTAAAATATGAATTTATAACACGAGTCAAAATTGTCATTTAAAAGCATGTTTATAGTGTTTATGAAGTATCAGCATCAATGAATTACATGGAAGTTAATAATGCTAAAAAAGAATCATTTACTTAATCCAATTGTCACTACTACACACCATAAGGAGAACGAAAATAATTCTATAACAACTAGTGCGTGGACAACACTGGATAATTTAGAAATTGAAACAAACAAAACAAAAACTAACAGACAACCTTCATTTTTAATACAAAATAATTGAAAACTATTTACAGTTGAAACTTTAACACAAGTACGAATGTAAAACTGTAAAAAGATACGAAATTTAAGCATAAACAGATGATAACAAATAATAATTATGATAAGCCATAAAAGATTGTACAAATTAACAGAATGTTTTGTACTTTTAAAAAAGAATACACTTGTACAATAACTGAAAAATACCCCTTTTCCATATGAATTTGATGATAATTTTTCAATGATAAATTTAAATCATTTTCTTAATGCATTGGTCGAGGATCAGGACACTGACTTGTGTTAACTTCGGGCGTAAAATATGAACAATTCGTTGATATTATAAATATTCTTTCGTAAATGTACAAGACATGCGGTCAAAATCCTAATAAATATACCGCCCCACTCCGGAGACCAGTGGAACGGTGAACGGCTCACAAGCAACTAGATTCTTCCTGTGGCAGGTCAGCCGTCGACCATGGTATGGGGAACCTCCCGCCCTCTGTTGGTGTTAATATCGACTTAATGATTAATTCTTCTATAAACAGTTGAAAATGTGAATTTGTAATTTTTGTCAAAATTATCATTTATATATAGTCTAAATAAAAGATTTTTATAGCATAGGTAAATAAGAAGAATAAAAATTAAAAGCTAAAAGTGTTTACTAATCTTTTATTCATATATATAACAAATAACAATTGTTTCACAACTAATAATTTATTATCAATTATATTCAATAACCATTACACACACATTGCATAAATCCAATATTATTATCAGTATCTTCTAGTTTTTTTTCAAAATGAGATGTTGATACTTTCCCAAAGTGGTATGAATGCAAATTTCTGTCTCAGCAAGCCTTGGGTGAACTGCTGCACTGCAATCTGAAAAAATGTAGTCAGTTAAATTTGTAAGATTGGTGGAGAATTAATTGAGAAATGAGTGTTTCATAATCAGTTTAAAATATGAATTTAAAACACGAGTCAAAATTATCATTTAAAAGCATGTTTACAGTGTTTATGAAGTATCAGCATCAATGAATTACATGGAAGTTAATAAAGTTAAATAAGAATCATTTACATAACTTAATGGTGTTGGTTTCATGTCAATTAATTGAGAATTGAGTGTTTCATAAGCCATAAAAAATTTGAATTTTTAATATACTCCAAAATTATCTTATAAAACATGTTTTATAGAGTTTATGAAACATTGGCTTAAATGTAATGTATGAAAGTAATTATTGCTAAATAAGAAACATATTCTCTTTCTAGTAGTGAAGGTTTCAAGATACTAACATGAGAATTGAGTATTTAATAAGCAATTAAAAAAATGAATTTTTTGAAATACGCCAAATCTACCATATAAAAACATGTTTTATAGAGTTTATGAAACATTGGCTTAAATGCAATGTATGAGAGTAATTAATGCTAATTTAGAACCATTTTCTCAATCTAGTGGTCAAGGTTTCAAGGTACTAACATGAGAATTGAGTATTTTATAAGCAATTAAAAAATGAATTTGTAAAATACGTCAAATTTACCTTATAAAAACATGTTTTATAGAGTTTATGAAACATTGGCTTAAATTTAATGTATGAGAGTAATTAATGCTAAATAAGAAACATATTTTCTTTCTAGTGGTCAAGGTTTCAAGGTACTAACATGAGAATTGAGTATTTAATAAGCCATAAAAAATTTGAATTTGTAATTTACATTAAAATTATCATATAAAAACATGTTTTATAGAGTTTATGAAACATTGGCTTAAATGTAATGTATGAAAGTAATTATTGCTAAATAAGAAACATATTCTCTTTCTAGTAGTGAAGGTTTCAAGATACTAACATGAGAATTGAGTATTTAATAAGCAATTAAAAAAATGAATTTGTAAAATACGCCAAATCTACCATATAAAAACATGTTTTATAGTGTTTATGAAGTATTGGCTCAAATGAAATGTATGAGAGTAATTAATGCTAAATAAGAAACATATTTTCTTTCTAGTGGTCAAGGTTTCAAAAGACTAAATTGAGAATTCAGTATTTCATAAGCCATAAAAAATTTGAATTTGTAATTTACGTTAAAATTATCATATAAAAACATGTTTTATAGTGTTCATGAAGTATCAGCATCAACAAAAATACATGGAAGTTAATAATGCTAAATAAGAATCATTTACTTAATTCATTGGTCTTGGTTTCATGATACTAATTTTTTGTTTCACTAGTATTAATTTGCTATCAATTATATTCAATAACCATTACACACACATTGCATAAATCCAATATTATTATCAATATCTTCTAGTTTATTTTCAAAATAAGATGTTGATACTTTCCCAAAGTAGTATGAATGCAAATTCCTGTCTCAGCAAGCCTTGGGTGAACTGCTGCACTGCAATCTGAAAAAATGTAGTGAGTTAAATATGTAAAATTGTGGAGAATTAATAGAGAATTGAGTGTTTCATAAGCAGTTTAAAATATGAATTTATAACACGAGTCAAAATTTTCATTTAAAAGCATGTTTATAGTGTTTATGAAGTATCAGCATCAACGAAATACATGGAATTAATAATGCTTAATAAGAATCATTTACCCAATTAATTGGTCTAGGTTTCATGATATTTACTTTTTGTTTCACTAATATTAAGTTGCTATCAATTACATACAGTTATTATTACACGTACCTTGCAAAAGACCATTATTGTTATTATAAGTATCTTCTAGTTTATTTTCAAAATAAGATGTTGGTATTTTCCAAAGTGGTATAAATGCAAATTCCTGTCTCAGCAAGCCTTGATTGAACTGCTGCTCTGCAATCTGAAAAAAATGTAGTCAGTTAAATATGTAAAATTAGTGGAGAATTAATTGAGAATTGAGTGTTTCATAAGCAGTTTAAAATATGAATTTATAACACGAGTCAAAATTGTCATTTAAAAGCATGTTTATAGTGTTTATGAAGTATCAGCATCAATGAATTACATGGAAGTTAATAATGCTAAAAAAGAATCATTTACTTAATCCAATTGTCACTACTACACACCATAAGGAGAACGAAAATAATTCTATAACAACTAGTGCGTGGACAACACTGGATAATTTAGAAATTGAAACAAACAAAACAAAAACTAACAGACAACCTTCATTTTAATACAAAATAATTGAAAACTATTTACAGTTGAAACTTTAACACAAGTACGAATGTAAAACTGTAAAAAGATACGAAATTTAAGCATAAACAGATGATAACAAATAATAATTATGATAAGCCATAAAAGATTGTACAAATTAACAGAATGTTTTGTACTTTTAAAAAAGAATACACTTGTACAATAACTGAAAAATACCCCTTTTCCATATGAATTTGATGATAATTTTTCAATGATAAATTTAAATCATTTTCTTAATGCATTGGTCGAGGATCAGGACACTGACTTGTGTTAACTTCGGGCGTAAAATATGAACAATTCGTTGATATTATAAATATTCTTTCGTAAATGTACAAGACATGCGGTCAAAATCCTAATAAATATACCGCCCCACTCCGGAGACCAGTGGAACGGTGAACGGCTCACAAGCAACTAGATTCTTCCTGTGGCAGGTCAGCCGTCGACCATGGTATGGGGAACCTCCCGCCCTCTGTTGGTGTTAATATCGACTTAATGATTAATTCTTCTATAAACAGTTGAAAATGTGAATTTGTAATTTTTGTCAAAATTATCATTTATATATAGTCTAAATAAAAGATTTTTATAGCATAGGTAAATAAGAAGAATAAAAATTAAAAGCTAAAAGTGTTTACTAATCTTTTATTCATATATATAACAAATAACAATTGTTTCACAACTAATAATTTATTATCAATTATATTCAATAACCATTACACACACATTGCATAAATCCAATATTATTATCAGTATCTTCTAGTTTTTTTTCAAAATGAGATGTTGATACTTTCCCAAAGTGGTATGAATGCAAATTTCTGTCTCAGCAAGCCTTGGGTGAACTGCTGCACTGCAATCTGAAAAAATGTAGTCAGTTAAATTTGTAAGATTGGTGGAGAATTAATTGAGAAATGAGTGTTTCATAATCAGTTTAAAATATGAATTTAAAACACGAGTCAAAATTATCATTTAAAAGCATGTTTACAGTGTTTATGAAGTATCAGCATCAATGAATTACATGGAAGTTAATAAAGTTAAATAAAAATCATTTACATAACTTAATGGTGTTGGTTTCATGTCAATTAATTGAGAATTGAGTGTTTCATAAGCCATAAAAAATTTGAATTTTTAATATACTCCAAAATTATCTTATAAAAACATGTTTTATAGAGTTTATGAAACATTGGCTTAAATGTAATGTATGAAAGTAATTATTGCTAAATAAGAAACATATTCTCTTTCTAGTAGTGAAGGTTTCAAGATACTAACATGAGAATTGAGTATTTAATAAGCAATTAAAAAAATGAATTTTTTGAAATACGCCAAATCTACCATATAAAAACATGTTTTATAGAGTTTATGAAACATTGGCTTAAATGCAATGTATGAGAGTAATTAATGCTAATTTAGAACCATTTTCTCAATCTAGTGGTCAAGGTTTCAAGGTACTAACATGAGAATTGAGTATTTTATAAGCAATTAAAAAAATGAATTTGTAAAATACGTCAAATTTACCTTATAAAAACATGTTTTATAGAGTTTATGAAACATTGGCTTAAATTTAATGTATGAGAGTAATTAATGCTAAATAAGAAACATATTTTCTTTCTAGTGGTCAAGGTTTCAAGGTACTAACATGAGAATTGAGTATTTAATAAGCCATAAAAAATTTGAATTTGTAATTTACATTAAAATTATCATATAAAAACATGTTTTATAGAGTTTATGAAACATTGGCTTAAATGTAATGTATGAAAGTAATTATTGCTAAATAAGAAACATATTCTCTTTCTAGTAGTGAAGGTTTCAAGATACTAACATGAGAATTGAGTATTTAATAAGCAATTAAAAAAATGAATTTGTAAAATACGCCAAATCTACCATATAAAAACATGTTTTATAGTGTTTATGAAGTATTGGCTCAAATGAAATGTATGAGAGTAATTAATGCTAAATAAGAAACATATTTTCTTTCTAGTGGTCAAGGTTTCAAAAGACTAAATTGAGAATTCAGTATTTCATAAGCCATAAAAAATTTGAATTTGTAATTTACGTTAAAATTATCATATAAAAACATGTTTTATAGTGTTCATGAAGTATCAGCATCAACAAAAATACATGGAAGTTAATAATGCTAAATAAGAATCATTTACTTAATTCATTGGTCTTGGTTTCATGATACTAATTTTTTGTTTCACTAGTATTAATTTGCTATCAATTATATTCAATAACCATTACACACACATTGCATAAATCCAATATTATTATCAATATCTTCTAGTTTATTTTCAAAATAAGATGTTGATACTTTCCCAAAGTAGTATGAATGCAAATTCCTGTCTCAGCAAGCCTTGGGTGAACTGCTGCACTGCAATCTGAAAAAAATGTAGTGAGTTAAATATGTAAAATTGTGGAGAATTAATAGAGAATTGAGTGTTTCATAAGCAGTTTAAAATATGAATTTATAACACGAGTCAAAATTTTCATTTAAAAGCATGTTTATAGTGTTTATGAAGTATCAGCATCAACGAAATACATGGAATTAATAATGCTTAATAAGAATCATTTACCCAATTAATTGGTCTAGGTTTCATGATATTTACTTTTTGTTTCACTAATATTAAGTTGCTATCAATTACATACAGTTATTATTACACGTACCTTGCAAAAGACCATTATTGTTATTATAAGTATCTTCTAGTTTATTTTCAAAATAAGATGTTGGTATTTTCCAAAGTGGTATAAATGCAAATTCCTGTCTCAGCAAGCCTTGATTGAACTGCTGCTCTGCAATCTGAAAAAAATGTAGTCAGTTAAATATGTAAAATTAGTGGAGAATTAATTGAGAATTGAGTGTTTCATAAGCAGTTTAAAATATGAATTTATAACACGAGTCAAAATTGTCATTTAAAAGCATGTTTATAGTGTTTATGAAGTATCAGCATCAATGAATTACATGGAAGTTAATAATGCTAAAAAAGAATCATTTACTTAATCCAATTGTCACTACTACACACCATAAGGAGAACGAAAATAATTCTATAACAACTAGTGCGTGGACAACACTGGATAATTTAGAAATTGAAACAAACAAAACAAAAACTAACAGACAACCTTCATTTTTAATACAAAATAATTGAAAACTATTTACAGTTGAAACTTTAACACAAGTACGAATGTAAAACTGTAAAAAGATACGAAATTTAAGCATAAACAGATGATAACAAATAATAATTATGATAAGCCATAAAAGATTGTACAAATTAACAGAATGTTTTGTACTTTTAAAAAAGAATACACTTGTACAATAACTGAAAAATACCCCTTTTCCATATGAATTTGATGATAATTTTTCAATGATAAATTTAAATCATTTTCTTAATGCATTGGTCGAGGATCAGGACACTGACTTGTGTTAACTTCGGGCGTAAAATATGAACAATTCGTTGATATTATAAATATTCTTTCGTAAATGTACAAGACATGCGGTCAAAAGCCTAATAAATATACCGCCCCACTCCGGAGACCAGTGGAACGGTGAACGGCTCACAAGCAACTAGATTCTTCCTGTGGCAGGTCAGCCGTCGACCATGGTATGGGGAACCTCCCGCCCTCTGTTGGTGTTAATATCGACTTAATGATTAATTCTTCTATAAACAGTTGAAAATGTGAATTTGTAATTTTTGTCAAAATTATCATTTATATATAGTCTAAATAAATGATTTTTATAGCATAGGTAAATAAGAAGAATAAAAATTAAAAGCTAAAAGTGTTTACTAATCTTTTATTCATATATATAACAAATAACAATTGTTTCACAACTAATAATTTATTATCAATTATATTCAATAACCATTACACACACATTGCATAAATCCAATATTATTATCAGTATCTTCTAGTTTTTTTTTCAAAATAAGATGTTGATACTTTCCCAAAGTGGTATGAATGCAAATTTCTGTCTCAGCAAGCCTTGGGTGAACTGCTGCACTGCAATCTGAAAAAATGTAGTCAGTTAAATTTGTAAGATTGGTGGAGAATTAATTGAGAAATGAGTGTTTCATAATCAGTTTAAAATATGAATTTAAAACACGAGTCAAAATTATCATTTAAAAGCATGTTTATAGTGTTTATGAAGTATCAGCATCAATGAATTACATGGAAGTTAATAATGCTAAAAAAGAATCATTTACTTAATCCAATTGTCACTACTACACACCATAAGGAGAACGAAAATAATTCTATAACAACTAGTGCGTGGACAACACTGGATAATTTAGAAATTGAAACAAACAAAACAAAAACTAACAGACAACCTTCATTTTTAATACAAAATAATTGAAAACTATTTACAGTTGAAACTTTAACACAAGTACGAATGTAAAACTGTAAAAAGATACGAAATTTAAGCATAAACAGATGATAACAAATAATAATTATGATAAGCCATAAAAGATTGTACAAATTAACAGAATGTTTTGTACTTTTAAAAAAGAATACACTTGTACAATAACTGAAAAATACCCCTTTTCCATATGAATTTGATGATAATTTTTCAATGATAAATTTAAATCATTTTCTTAATGCATTGGTCGAGGATCAGGACACTGACTTGTGTTAACTTCGGGCGTAAAATATGAACAATTCGTTGATATTATAAATATTCTTTCGTAAATGTACAAGACATGCGGTCAAAATCCTAATAAATATACCGCCCCACTCCGGAGACCAGTGGAACGGTGAACGGCTCACAAGCAACTAGATTCTTCCTGTGGCAGGTCAGCCGTCGACCATGGTATGGGGAACCTCCCGCCCTCTGTTGGTGTTAATATCGACTTAATGATTAATTCTTCTATAAACAGTTGAAAATGTGAATTTGTAATTTTTGTCAAAATTATCATTTATATATAGTCTAAATAAAAGATTTTTATAGCATAGGTAAATAAGAAGAATAAAAATTAAAAGCTAAAAGTGTTTACTAATCTTTTATTCATATATATAACAAATAACAATTGTTTCACAACTAATAATTTATTATCAATTATATTCAATAACCATTACACACACATTGCATAAATCCAATATTATTATCAGTATCTTCTAGTTTTTTTTCAAAATGAGATGTTGATACTTTCCCAAAGTGGTATGAATGCAAATTTCTGTCTCAGCAAGCCTTGGGTGAACTGCTGCACTGCAATCTGAAAAAATGTAGTCAGTTAAATTTGTAAGATTGGTGGAGAATTAATTGAGAAATGAGTGTTTCATAATCAGTTTAAAATATGAATTTAAAACACGAGTCAAAATTATCATTTAAAAGCATGTTTACAGTGTTTATGAAGTATCAGCATCAATGAATTACATGGAAGTTAATAAAGTTAAATAAGAATCATTTACATAACTTAATGGTGTTGGTTTCATGTCAATTAATTGAGAATTGAGTGTTTCATAAGCCATAAAAAATTTGAATTTTTAATATACTCCAAAATTATCTTATAAAAACATGTTTTATAGAGTTTATGAAACATTGGCTTAAATGTAATGTATGAAAGTAATTATTGCTAAATAAGAAACATATTCTCTTTCTAGTAGTGAAGGTTTCAAGGTACTAACATGAGAATTGAGTATTTTATAAGCAATTAAAAAAATGAATTTGTAAAATACGTCAAATTTACCTTATAAAAACATGTTTTATAGAGTTTATGAAACATTGGCTTAAATTTAATGTATGAGAGTAATTAATGCTAAATTAGAACCATTTTCTCAATCTAGTGGTCAAGGTTTCAAGGTACTAACATGAGAATTGAGTATTTTATAAGCCATAAAAAATTTGAATTTGTAATTTACATTAAAATTATCATATAAAAACATGTTTTATAGAGTTTATGAAACATTGGCTTAAATGTAATGTAGAAAGTAATTATTGCTAAATAAGAAACATATTCTCTTTCTAGTAGTGAAGGTTTCAAGATACTAACATGAGAATTGAGTATTTAATAAGCAATTAAAAAAATGAATTTGTAAAATACGCCAAAATTATTATACAAAAACATGTTTTATAGAGTTTATGAAGTATCAGCATCAACAAAAATACATGGAAGTTAATAATGCTAAATAAGAATCATTAACTTAATTCATTGGTCTTGGTTTCATGATACTAATTTTTTGTTTCACTAGTATTAATTTGCTATCAATTATATTCAATAACCATTACACACACATTGCATAAATCCAATATTATTATCAATATCTTCTAGTTTATTTTCAAAATATGATGTTGATACTTTCCCAAAGTAGTATGAATGCAAATTCCTGTCTCAGCAAGCCTTGGGTGAACTGCTGCACTTTAATCTGAAAAAAATGTAGTCAGTTAAATATGTAAAATTAGTGGAGAATTAATTGAGAATTGAGTGTTTCATAAGCAGTTTAAAATATGAATTTATAACACGAGTCAAAATTTTCATTTAAAAGCATGTTTATAGTGTTTATGAAGTATCAGCATCAACGAAATACATGGAATTAATAATGCTTAATAAGAATCATTTACCCAATTAATTGGTCTAGGTTTCATGATATTTACTTTTTGTTTCACTAATATTAAGTTGCTATCAATTACATACAGTTATTATTACACGTACCTTGCTAAAGACCATTATTGTTATTATAAGTATCTTCTAGTTTATTTTCAAAATAAGATGTTGGTATTTTCCAAAGTGGTATAAATGCAAATTCCTGTCTCAGCAAGCCTTGATTGAACTGCTGCTCTGCAATCTGAAAAAAATGTAGTCAGTTAAATATGTAAAATTAGTGGAGAATTAATTGAGAATTGAGTGTTTCATAAGCAGTTTAAAATATGAATTTATAACACGAGTCAAAATTGTCATTTAAAAGCATGTTTATAGTGTTTATGAAGTATCAGCATCAATGAATTACATGGAAGTTAATAATGCTAAAAAAGAATCATTTACTTAATCCAATTGTCACTACTACACACCATAAGGAGAACGAAAATAATTCTATAACAACTAGTGCGTGGACAACACTGGATAATTTAGAAATTGAAACAAACAAAACAAAAACTAACAGACAACCTTCATTTTTAATACAAAATAATTGAAAACTATTTACAGTTGAAACTTTAACACAAGTACGAATGTAAAACTGTAAAAAGATACGAAATTTAAGCATAAACAGATGATAACAAATAATAATTATGATAAGCCATAAAAGATTGTACAAATTAACAGAATGTTTTGTACTTTTAAAAAAGAATACACTTGTACAATAACTGAAAAATACCCCTTTTCCATATGAATTTGATGATAATTTTTCAATGATAAATTTAAATCATTTTCTTAATGCATTGGTCGAGGATCAGGACACTGACTTGTGTTAACTTCGGGCGTAAAATATGAACAATTCGTTGATATTATAAATATTCTTTCGTAAATGTACAAGACATGCGGTCAAAAGCCTAATAAATATACCGCCCCACTCCGGAGACCAGTGGAACGGTGAACGGCTCACAAGCAACTAGATTCTTCCTGTGGCAGGTCAGCCGTCGACCATGGTATGGGGAACCTCCCGCCCTCTGTTGGTGTTAATATCGACTTAATGATTAATTCTTCTATAAACAGTTGAAAATGTGAATTTGTAATTTTTGTCAAAATTATCATTTATATATAGTCTAAATAAATGATTTTTATAGCATAGGTAAATAAGAAGAATAAAAATTAAAAGCTAAAAGTGTTTACTAATCTTTTATTCATATATATAACAAATAACAATTGTTTCACAACTAATAATTTATTATCAATTATATTCAATAACCATTACACACACATTGCATAAATCCAATATTATTATCAGTATCTTCTAGTTTTTTTTTCAAAATAAGATGTTGATACTTTCCCAAAGTGGTATGAATGCAAATTTCTGTCTCAGCAAGCCTTGGGTGAACTGCTGCACTGCAATCTGAAAAAATGTAGTCAGTTAAATTTGTAAGATTGGTGGAGAATTAATTGAGAAATGAGTGTTTCATAATCAGTTTAAAATATGAATTTAAAACACGAGTCAAAATTATCATTTAAAAGCATGTTTACAGTGTTTATGAAGTATCAGCATCAATGAATTACATGGAAGTTAATAAAGTTAAATAAGAATCATTTACATAATTTAATGGTGTTGGTTTCATGTCAATTAATTGAGAATTGAGTGTTTCATAAGCCATAAAAAATTTGAATTTTTAATATACTCCAAAATTATCATATAATAACATGTTTTATAGAGTTTATGAAACATTGGCTTAAATGTAATGTATGATAGTTATTAATGCTAAATTAGAACTATTTTCTCAATCTAGTGGTCAAGGTTTAAAGATACTAACATGAGAATTGAGTATTTTATAAGCAATTAAAAAAATGAATTTGTAAAATACGTCAAATTTACCATATAAAAACATGTTTTATAGAGTTTATGAAACATTGGCTTAAATGTAATGTATGAGAGTAATTAATGCTAAATTAGAACCATTTTCTCAATCTAGTGGTCAAGGTTTCAAGGTACTAACATGAGAATTGAGTATTTTATAAGCAATTAAAAAAATGAATTTGTAAAATACGTCAAATTTACCATATAAAAACATGTTTTATAGAGTTTATGAAACATTGGCTTAAATTTAATGTATGAGAGTAATTAATGCTAAATTAGAACCATTTTCTCAATCTAGTGGTCAAGGTTTCAAGGTACTAACATGAGAATTGAGTATTTTATAAGCCATAAAAAATTTGAATTTGTAATTTACATTAAAATTATCATATAAAAACATGTTTTATAGAGTTTATGAAACATTGGCTTAAATGTAATGTAGAAAGTAATTATTGCTAAATAAGAAACATATTCTCTTTCTAGTAGTGAAGGTTTCAAGATACTAACATGAGAATTGAGTATTTAATAAGCAATTAAAAAAATGAATTTGTAAAATACGCCAAATCTACCATATAAAAACATGTTTTATAGTGTTTATGAAGTATTGGCTCAAATGAAATGTATGAGAGTAATTAATGCTAAATAAGAAACATATTTTCTTTCTAGTGGTCAAGGTTTCAAAAGACTAAATTGAGAATTCAGTATTTCATAAGCCATAAAAAATTTGAATTTGTAATTTACGTCAAAATTATTATACAAAAACATGTTTTATAGAGTTTATGAAGTATCAGCATCAACAAAAATACATGGAAGTTAATAATGCTAAATAAAAATCATTAACTTAATTCATTGGTCTTGGTTTCATGATACTAATTTTTTGTTTCACTAGTATTAATTTGCTATCAATTATATTCAATAACCATTACACACACATTGCATAAATCCAATATTATTATCAATATCTTCTAGTTTATTTTCAAAATATGATGTTGATACTTTCCCAAAGTAGTATGAATGCAAATTCCTGTCTCAGCAAGCCTTGGGTGAACTGCTGCACTTTAATCTGAAAAAAATGTAGTCAGTTAAATATGTAAAATTAGTGGAGAATTAATTGAGAATTGAGTGTTTCATAAGCAGTTTAAAATATGAATTTATAACACGAGTCAAAATTTTCATTTAAAAGCATGTTTATAGTGTTTATGAAGTATCAGCATCAACGAAATACATGGAATTAATAATGCTTAATAAGAATCATTTACCCAATTAATTGGTCTAGGTTTCATGATATTTACTTTTTGTTTCACTAATATTAAGTTGCTATCAATTACATACAGTTATTATTACACGTACCTTGCAAAAGACCATTATTGTTATTATAAGTATCTTCTAGTTTATTTTCAAAATAAGATGTTGGTATTTTCCAAAGTGGTATAAATGCAAATTCCTGTCTCAGCAAGCCTTGATTGAACTGCTGCTCTGCAATCTGAAAAAAATGTAGTCAGTTAAATATGTAAAATTAGTGGAGAATTAATTGAGAATTGAGTGTTTCATAAGCAGTTTAAAATATGAATTTATAACACGAGTCAAAATTGTCATTTAAAAGCATGTTTATAGTGTTTATGAAGTATCAGCATCAATGAATTACATGGAAGTTAATAATGCTAAAAAAGAATCATTTACTTAATCCAATTGTCACTACTACACACCATAAGGAGAACGAAAATAATTCTATAACAACTAGTGCGTGGACAACACTGGATAATTTAGAAATTGAAACAAACAAAACAAAAACTAACAGACAACCTTCATTTTTAATACAAAATAATTGAAAACTATTTACAGTTGAAACTTTAACACAAGTACGAATGTAAAACTGTAAAAAGATACGAAATTTAAGCATAAACAGATGATAACAAATAATAATTATGATAAGCCATAAAAGATTGTACAAATTAACAGAATGTTTTGTACTTTTAAAAAAGAATACACTTGTACAATAACTGAAAAATACCCCTTTTCCATATGAATTTGATGATAATTTTTCAATGATAAATTTAAATCATTTTCTTAATGCATTGGTCGAGGATCAGGACACTGACTTGTGTTAACTTCGGGCGTAAAATATGAACAATTCGTTGATATTATAAATATTCTTTCGTAAATGTACAAGACATGCGGTCAAAAGCCTAATAAATATACCGCCCCACTCCGGAGACCAGTGGAACGGTGAACGGCTCACAAGCAACTAGATTCTTCCTGTGGCAGGTCAGCCGTCGACCATGGTATGGGGAACCTCCCGCCCTCTGTTGGTGTTAATATCGACTTAATGATTAATTCTTCTATAAACAGTTGAAAATGTGAATTTGTAATTTTTGTCAAAATTATCATTTATATATAGTCTAAATAAATGATTTTTATAGCATAGGTAAATAAGAAGAATAAAAATTAAAAGCTAAAAGTGTTTACTAATCTTTTATTCATATATATAACAAATAACAATTGTTTCACAACTAATAATTTATTATCAATTATATTCAATAACCATTACACACACATTGCATAAATCCAATATTATTATCAGTATCTTCTAGTTTTTTTTTCAAAATAAGATGTTGATACTTTCCCAAAGTGGTATGAATGCAAATTTCTGTCTCAGCAAGCCTTGGGTGAACTGCTGCACTGCAATCTGAAAAAATGTAGTCAGTTAAATTTGTAAGATTGGTGGAGAATTAATTGAGAAATGAGTGTTTCATAATCAGTTTAAAATATGAATTTAAAACACGAGTCAAAATTATCATTTAAAAGCATGTTTACAGTGTTTATGAAGTATCAGCATCAATGAATTACATGGAAGTTAATAAAGTTAAATAAGAATCATTTACATAATTTAATGGTGTTGGTTTCATGTCAATTAATTGAGAATTGAGTGTTTCATAAGCCATAAAAAATTTGAATTTTTAATATACTCCAAAATTATCATATAATAACATGTTTTATAGAGTTTATGAAACATTGGCTTAAATGTAATGTATGATAGTTATTAATGCTAAATTAGAACTATTTTCTCAATCTAGTGGTCAAGGTTTAAAGATACTAACATGAGAATTGAGTATTTTATAAGCAATTAAAAAAATGAATTTGTAAAATACGTCAAATTTACCATATAAAAACATGTTTTATAGAGTTTATGAAACATTGGCTTAAATGTAATGTATGAGAGTAATTAATGCTAAATTAGAACCATTTTCTCAATCTAGTGGTCAAGGTTTCAAGGTACTAACATGAGAATTGAGTATTTTATAAGCAATTAAAAAAATGAATTTGTAAAATACGTCAAATTTACCATATAAAAACATGTTTTATAGAGTTTATGAAACATTGGCTTAAATTTAATGTATGAGAGTAATTAATGCTAAATTAGAACCATTTTCTCAATCTAGTGGTCAAGGTTTCAAGGTACTAACATGAGAATTGAGTATTTTATAAGCCATAAAAAATTTGAATTTGTAATTTACATTAAAATTATCATATAAAAACATGTTTTATAGAGTTTATGAAACATTGGCTTAAATGTAATGTAGAAAGTAATTATTGCTAAATAAGAAACATATTCTCTTTCTAGTAGTGAAGGTTTCAAGATACTAACATGAGAATTGAGTATTTAATAAGCAATTAAAAAAATGAATTTGTAAAATACGCCAAATCTACCATATAAAAACATGTTTTATAGTGTTTATGAAGTATTGGCTCAAATGAAATGTATGAGAGTAATTAATGCTAAATAAGAAACATATTTTCTTTCTAGTGGTCAAGGTTTCAAAAGACTAAATTGAGAATTCAGTATTTCATAAGCCATAAAAAATTTGAATTTGTAATTTACGTCAAAATTATTATACAAAAACATGTTTTATAGAGTTTATGAAGTATCAGCATCAACAAAAATACATGGAAGTTAATAATGCTAAATAAGAATCATTAACTTAATTCATTGGTCTTGGTTTCATGATACTAATTTTTTGTTTCACTAGTATTAATTTGCTATCATTATATTCAATAACCATTACACACACATTGCATAAATCCAATATTATTATCAATATCTTCTAGTTTATTTTCAAAATATGATGTTGATACTTTCCCAAAGTAGTATGAATGCAAATTCCTGTCTCAGCAAGCCTTGGGTGAACTGCTGCACTTTAATCTGAAAAAAATGTAGTCAGTTAAATATGTAAAATTAGTGGAGAATTAATTGAGAATTGAGTGTTTCATAAGCAGTTTAAAATATGAATTTATAACACGAGTCAAAATTTTCATTTAAAAGCATGTTTATAGTGTTTATGAAGTATCAGCATCAACGAAATACATGGAATTAATAATGCTTAATAAGAATCATTTACCCAATTAATTGGTCTAGGTTTCATGATATTTACTTTTTGTTTCACTAATATTAAGTTGCTATCAATTACATACAGTTATTATTACACGTACCTTGCAAAAGACCATTATTGTTATTATAAGTATCTTCTAGTTTATTTTCAAAATAAGATGTTGGTATTTTCCAAAGTGGTATAAATGCAAATTCCTGTCTCAGCAAGCCTTGATTGAACTGCTGCTCTGCAATCTGAAAAAAATGTAGTCAGTTAAATATGTAAAATTAGTGGAGAATTAATTGAGAATTGAGTGTTTCATAAGCAGTTTAAAATATGAATTTATAACACGAGTCAAAATTGTCATTTAAAAGCATGTTTATAGTGTTTATGAAGTATCAGCATCAATGAATTACATGGAAGTTAATAATGCTAAAAAAGAATCATTTACTTAATCCAATTGTCACTACTACACACCATAAGGAGAACGAAAATAATTCTATAACAACTAGTGCGTGGACAACACTGGATAATTTAGAAATTGAAACAAACAAAACAAAAACTAACAGACAACCTTCATTTTTAATACAAAATAATTGAAAACTATTTACAGTTGAAACTTTAACACAAGTACGAATGTAAAACTGTAAAAAGATACGAAATTTAAGCATAAACAGATGATAACAAATAATAATTATGATAAGCCATAAAAGATTGTACAAATTAACAGAATGTTTTGTACTTTTAAAAAAGAATACACTTGTACAATAACTGAAAAATACCCCTTTTCCATATGAATTTGATGATAATTTTTCAATGATAAATTTAAATCATTTTCTTAATGCATTGGTCGAGGATCAGGACACTGACTTGTGTTAACTTCGGGCGTAAAATATGAACAATTCGTTGATATTATAAATATTCTTTCGTAAATGTACAAGACATGCGGTCAAAAGCCTAATAAATATACCGCCCCACTCCGGAGACCAGTGGAACGGTGAACGGCTCACAAGCAACTAGATTCTTCCTGTGGCAGGTCAGCCGTCGACCATGGTATGGGGAACCTCCCGCCCTCTGTTGGTGTTAATATCGACTTAATGATTAATTCTTCTATAAACAGTTGAAAATGTGAATTTGTAATTTTTGTCAAAATTATCATTTATATATAGTCTAAATAAATGATTTTTATAGCATAGGTAAATAAGAAGAATAAAAATTAAAAGCTAAAAGTGTTTACTAATCTTTTATTCATATATATAACAAATAACAATTGTTTCACAACTAATAATTTATTATCAATTATATTCAATAACCATTACACACACATTGCATAAATCCAATATTATTATCAGTATCTTCTAGTTTTTTTTTCAAAATAAGATGTTGATACTTTCCCAAAGTGGTATGAATGCAAATTTCTGTCTCAGCAAGCCTTGGGTGAACTGCTGCACTGCAATCTGAAAAAATGTAGTCAGTTAAATTTGTAAGATTGGTGGAGAATTAATTGAGAAATGAGTGTTTCATAATCAGTTTAAAATATGAATTTAAAACACGAGTCAAAATTATCATTTAAAAGCATGTTTACAGTGTTTATGAAGTATCAGCATCAATGAATTACATGGAAGTTAATAAAGTTAAATAAGAATCATTTACATAATTTAATGGTGTTGGTTTCATGTCAATTAATTGAGAATTGAGTGTTTCATAAGCCATAAAAAATTTGAATTTTTAATATACTCCAAAATTATCATATAATAACATGTTTTATAGAGTTTATGAAACATTGGCTTAAATGTAATGTATGATAGTTATTAATGCTAAATTAGAACTATTTTCTCAATCTAGTGGTCAAGGTTTAAAGATACTAACATGAGAATTGAGTATTTTATAAGCAATTAAAAAAATGAATTTGTAAAATACGTCAAATTTACCATATAAAAACATGTTTTATAGAGTTTATGAAACATTGGCTTAAATGTAATGTATGAGAGTAATTAATGCTAAATTAGAACCATTTTCTCAATCTAGTGGTCAAGGTTTCAAGGTACTAACATGAGAATTGAGTATTTTATAAGCAATTAAAAAATGAATTTGTAAATACGTCAAATTTACCATATAAAAACATGTTTTATAGAGTTTATGAAACATTGGCTTAAATTTAATGTATGAGAGTAATTAATGCTAAATTAGAACCATTTTCTCAATCTAGTGGTCAAGGTTTCAAGGTACTAACATGAGAATTGAGTATTTTATAAGCCATAAAAAATTTGAATTTGTAATTTACATTAAAATTATCATATAAAAACATGTTTTATAGAGTTTATGAAACATTGGCTTAAATGTAATGTAGAAAGTAATTATTGCTAAATAAGAAACATATTCTCTTTCTAGTAGTGAAGGTTTCAAGATACTAACATGAGAATTGAGTATTTAATAAGCAATTAAAAAAATGAATTTGTAAAATACGCCAAATTATTATACAAAAACATGTTTTATAGAGTTTATGAAGTATCAGCATCAACAAAAATACATGGAAGTTAATAATGCTAAATAAGAATCATTAACTTAATTCATTGGTCTTGGTTTCATGATACTAATTTTTTGTTTCACTAGTATTAATTTGCTATCAATTATATTCAATAACCATTACACACACATTGCATAAATCCAATATTATTATCAATATCTTCTAGTTTATTTTCAAAATATGATGTTGATACTTTCCCAAAGTAGTATGAATGCAAATTCCTGTCTCAGCAAGCCTTGGGTGAACTGCTGCACTTTAATCTGAAAAAAATGTAGTCAGTTAAATATGTAAAATTAGTGGAGAATTAATTGAGAATTGAGTGTTTCATAAGCAGTTTAAAATATGAATTTATAACACGAGTCAAAATTTTCATTTAAAAGCATGTTTATAGTGTTTATGAAGTATCAGCATCAACGAAATACATGGAATTAATAATGCTTAATAAGAATCATTTACCCAATTAATTGGTCTAGGTTTCATGATATTTACTTTTTGTTTCACTAATATTAAGTTGCTATCAATTACATACAGTTATTATTACACGTACCTTGCAAAAGACCATTATTGTTATTATAAGTATCTTCTAGTTTATTTTCAAAATAAGATGTTGGTATTTTCCAAAGTGGTATAAATGCAAATTCCTGTCTCAGCAAGCCTTGATTGAACTGCTGCTCTGCAATCTGAAAAAAATGTAGTCAGTTAAATATGTAAAATTAGTGGAGAATTAATTGAGAATTGAGTGTTTCATAAGCAGTTTAAAATATGAATTTATAACACGAGTCAAAATTGTCATTTAAAAGCATGTTTATAGTGTTTATGAAGTATCAGCATCAATGAATTACATGGAAGTTAATAATGCTAAAAAAGAATCATTTACTTAATCCAATTGTCACTACTACACACCATAAGGAGAACGAAAATAATTCTATAACAACTAGTGCGTGGACAACACTGGATAATTTAGAAATTGAAACAACAAAACAAAAACTAACAGACAACCTTCATTTTTAATACAAAATAATTGAAAACTATTTACAGTTGAAACTTTAACACAAGTACGAATGTAAAACTGTAAAAAGATACGAAATTTAAGCATAAACAGATGATAACAAATAATAATTATGATAAGCCATAAAAGATTGTACAAATTAACAGAATGTTTTGTACTTTTAAAAAAGAATACACTTGTACAATAACTGAAAAATACCCCTTTTCCATATGAATTTGATGATAATTTTTCAATGATAAATTTAAATCATTTTCTTAATGCATTGGTCGAGGATCAGGACACTGACTTGTGTTAACTTCGGGCGTAAAATATGAACAATTCGTTGATATTATAAATATTCTTTCGTAAATGTACAAGACATGCGGTCAAAAGCCTAATAAATATACCGCCCCACTCCGGAGACCAGTGGAACGGTGAACGGCTCACAAGCAACTAGATTCTTCCTGTGGCAGGTCAGCCGTCGACCATGGTATGGGGAACCTCCCGCCCTCTGTTGGTGTTAATATCGACTTAATGATTAATTCTTCTATAAACAGTTGAAAATGTGAATTTGTAATTTTTGTCAAAATTATCATTTATATATAGTCTAAATAAATGATTTTTATAGCATAGGTAAATAAGAAGAATAAAAATTAAAAGCTAAAAGTGTTTACTAATCTTTTATTCATATATATAACAAATAACAATTGTTTCACAACTAATAATTTATTATCAATTATATTCAATAACCATTACACACACATTGCATAAATCCAATATTATTATCAGTATCTTCTAGTTTTTTTTTCAAAATAAGATGTTGATACTTTCCCAAAGTGGTATGAATGCAAATTTCTGTCTCAGCAAGCCTTGGGTGAACTGCTGCACTGCAATCTGAAAAAATGTAGTCAGTTAAATTTGTAAGATTGGTGGAGAATTAATTGAGAAATGAGTGTTTCATAATCAGTTTAAAATATGAATTTAAAACACGAGTCAAAATTATCATTTAAAAGCATGTTTACAGTGTTTATGAAGTATCAGCATCAATGAATTACATGGAAGTTAATAAAGTTAAATAAGAATCATTTACATAATTTAATGGTGTTGGTTTCATGTCAATTAATTGAGAATTGAGTGTTTCATAAGCCATAAAAAATTTGAATTTTTAATATACTCCAAAATTATCATATAATAACATGTTTTATAGAGTTTATGAAACATTGGCTTAAATGTAATGTATGATAGTTATTAATGCTAAATTAGAACTATTTTCTCAATCTAGTGGTCAAGGTTTAAAGATACTAACATGAGAATTGAGTATTTTATAAGCAATTAAAAAAATGAATTTGTAAAATACGTCAAATTTACCATATAAAAACATGTTTTATAGAGTTTATGAAACATTGGCTTAAATGTAATGTATGAGAGTAATTAATGCTAAATTAGAACCATTTTCTCAATCTAGTGGTCAAGGTTTCAAGGTACTAACATGAGAATTGAGTATTTTATAAGCAATTAAAAAAATTGAATTTGTAAATACGTCAAATTTACCATATAAAAACATGTTTTATAGAGTTTATGAAACATTGGCTTAAATTTAATGTATGAGAGTAATTAATGCTAAATAGAACCATTTTCTCATCTAGTGGTCAAGGTTTCAAGGTACTAACATGAGAATTGAGTATTTTATAAGCCATAAAAAATTGAATTTGTAATTTACATTAAAATTATCATATAAAACATGTTTTATAGAGTTTATGAAACATTGGCTTAAATGTAATGTAGAAAGTAATTATTGCTAAATAAGAAACATATTCTCTTTCTAGTAGTGAAGGTTTCAAGATACTAACATGAGAATTGAGTATTTAATAAGCAATTAAAAAAATGAATTTGTAAATACGCCAAATTACATTATACAAAACATGTTTTATAGTTTTATGAAGTATCAGCATCAACAAAAATACATGGAAGTTAATAATGCTAAATAAGAATCATTAACTTAATTCATTGGTCTTGGTTTCATGATACTAATTTTTGTTTCACTAGTATTAATTTGCTATCAATTATATTCAATAACCATTACACACACATTGCATAAATCCAATATTATTATCAATATCTTCTAGTTTATTTTCAAAATATGATGTTGATA
Source organism: Rhopalosiphum maidis (assembly GCF_003676215.2). Lineage (NCBI taxonomy): Eukaryota > Metazoa > Arthropoda > Insecta > Hemiptera > Aphididae > Rhopalosiphum > Rhopalosiphum maidis. Next base: position 75,844,843 of record NC_040879.1, on the reverse strand, counting down.
CTTTCCCAAAGTAGTATGAATGCAAATTCCTGTCTCAGCAAGCCTTGGGTGAACTGCTGCACTTTAATCTGAAAAAAATGTAGTGAGTTAAATATGTAAAATTAGTGGAGAATTAATTGAGAATTGAGTGTTTCATAAGCAGTTTAAAATATGAATTTATAACACGAGTCAAAATTGTCATTTAAAAGCATGTTTATAGTGTTTATGAAGTATCAGCATCAACGAAATACATGGAATTAATAATGCTTAATAAGAATCATTTACCCAATTAATTGGTCTAGGTTTCATGATATTTACTTTTTGTTTCACTAATATTAAGTTGCTATCAATTACATACAGTTATTATTACACGTACCTTGCAAAAGACCATTATTGTTATTATAAGTATCTTCTAGTTTATTTTCAAAATAAGATGTTGGTATTTTCCAAAGTGGTATAAATGCAAATTCCTGTCTCAGCAAGCCTTGATTGAACTGCTGCTCTGCAATCTGAAAAAAATGTAGTCAGTTAAATATGTAAAATTAGTGGAGAATTAATTGAGAATTGAGTGTTTCATAAGCAGTTTAAAATATGAATTTATAACACGAGTCAAAATTGTCATTTAAAAGCATGTTTATAGTGTTTATGAAGTATCAGCATCAATGAATTACATGGAAGTTAATAATGCTAAAAAAGAATCATTTACTTAATCCAATTGTCACTACTACACACCATAAGGAGAACGAAAATAATTCTATAACAACTAGTGCGTGGACAACACTGGATAATTTAGAAATTGAAACAATCAAAACAAAAACTAACAGACAACCTTCATTTTTAATACAAAATAATTGAAAACTATTTACAGTTGAAACTTTAACACAAGTACGAATGTAAAACTGTAAAAGATACGAAATTTAAGCATAAACAGATGATAACAAATAATAATTATGATAAGCCATAAAAGATTGTACAAATTAACAGAATGTTTTGTACTTTTAAAAAAGAATACACTTGTACAATAACTGAAAAATACCCTTTTTCCATATGAATTTGATGATAATTTTTCAATGATAAATTTAAATCATTTTCTTAATGCATTGGTCGAGGATCAGGACACTGACTTGTGTTAACTTCGGCCGTAAAATATGAACAATTCGTTGATATTATAAATATTCTTTCGTAAATGTACAAGACATTCGGTCAAAAGCCTAATAAATATACCGCCCCACTCCGGAGAGCAGTGGAACGGTGAACGGCTCACAACCAACTAGATTCTTCCTGTGGCAGGTCAGCCGTCGACCATGGTATGGGGAACCTCCCGCCCTCTGTTGGTGTTAATATCGACTTAATGATTAATTCTTCTATAAACGGTTGAAAATGTGAATTTGTAATTTTTGTCAAAATTATCATTTATATATAGTCTAAATAAAAGATTTTTATAGCATAGGTAAATAAGAAGAATAAAAATTACAAGCTAAAAGTGTTTACTAATCTTTTATTCATATATATAACAAATAACAATTGTTTCACAACTAATAATTTATTATCAATTATATTCAATAACCATTACACACACATTGCATAAATCCAATATTATTATCAATATCTTCTAGTTTATTTTCAAAATAAGATGTTGATACTTTCCCAAAGTGGTATGAATGCAAATTTCTGTCTCAGCAAGCCTTGGGTGAACTGCTGCACTGCAATCTGAAAAAATGTAGTCAGTTAAATTTGTAAGATTGGTGGAGAATTAATTGAGAAATGAGTGTTTCATAATCAGTTTAAAATATGAATTTAAAACACGAGTCAAAATTATCATTTAAAAGCATGTTTACAGTGTTTATGAAGTATCAGCATCAATGAATTACATGGAAGTTAATAAAGTTAATAAGAATCATTTACATAATTTAATGGTGTTGGTTTCATGTCAATTAATTGAGAATTGAGTGTTTCATAAGCCATAAAAAATTTGAATTTTTAATATACTCCAAAATTATCATATAAAAACAAGTTTTATAGAGTTTATGAAACATTGGCATAAATGAAATGTATGATAGTTATTAATGCTAAATTAGAACCATTTTCTCAATCTAGTGGTCAAGGTTTAAAGATACTAACATGAGAATTGAGTATTTTATAAGCAATTAAAAAAATGAATTTGTAAAATACGTCAAATTTACCATATAAAAACATGTTTTATAGAGTTTATGAAACATTGGCTTAAATGTAATGTATGAGAGTAATTAATGCTAAATAAGAAACATATTTTCTTTCTAGTGGTCAAGGTTTCAAGGTACTAACATGAGAATTGAGTATTTTATAAGCCATAAAAAATTTGAATTTGTAATTTACATTAAAATTATCATATAAAACATGTTTTATAGAGTTTATGAAACATTGGCTTAATGTAATGTATGAAAGTAATTATATGCTAAATAAGAAACATATTCTCTTTCTAGTGGTGAAGGTTTCAGATACTAAAATGAGAATTGAGTATTTTATAAGCAATTAAAAAATGAATTTGTAATTTACATTAAAATTATCATATAAAAACATGTTTTATAGAGTTATGAAAAATGGCGTACATGTAATGTATGAAAATAATTATTGCTAAATAAGAAACATATCTCTTTCTAGTAGTGAAGGTTTCAAGGTACTAACATGAGAATTGAGTATTTTATAAGCAATTAAAAAATGAATTTGATAAATATACGTCAAATTTACCATAAAAAACATGTTTTATAGAGTTATGAAACATTGGCTTAAATGTAATGTATGAGAGTAATTAATACTAAATAAGAAACATATTTTCTTTAGTGGTCAAGGTTTCAAGGTACTAACATGAGAATTGAGTATTTATAAGCCATAAAAAATTTGAATTTGTAAATTACATTAAAATTATCATATAAAAACATGTTTTATAGAGTTTATGAAACATTGGCTTAAATGTAATGTATGAAAATAATTAATGCTAAATAAGAAACATATTCTCTTTCTAGTGGTGATGGTTTAAAGATACTAACATGAGAATTGAGTATTTTATAAGCAATTAAAAAAATGAATTTGTAAAATACGTCAAATTTACCATAAAAAAACATGTTTTATAGAGTTTATGAAACATTGGCTTAAATGTAATGTATGAGAGTAATTAATACTAAATAAGAAACATATTTTCTTTCTAGTGGTCAAGGTTTCAAGGTACTAACATGAGAATTGAGTATTTTATAAGCCATAAAAAATTTGAATTTGTAAATTACATTAAAATTATCATATAAAAACATGTTTTATAGAGTTTATGAAACATTGGCTTAAATGTAATGTATGAAAATAATTAATGCTAAATAAGAAACATATTCTCTTTCTAGTGGTGATGGTTTCAAGGTACTAACATGAGAATTGAGTATTTTATAAGCAATTAAAAAAATGAATTTGTAAAATACGCCAAATTTACCATATAAAAACATGTTTTATAGTGTTTATGAAACATTGGCTTAAATGTAATGTATGAGAGTAATTAATACTAAATAAGAAACATATTTTCTTTCTAGTGGTCAAGGTTTCAAGGTACTAACATGAGAATTGAGTATTTTATAAGCAATTAAAAAAATGAATTTGTAATTTACATTAAAATTATCATATAAAAACATGTTTTATAGAGTTTATGAAACATTGGCTTACATGTAATGTATGAAAATAATTATTGCTAAATAAGAAACATATTCTCTTTCTAGTAGTGAAGGTTTCAAGATACTAACATGAGAATTGAGTATTTTATAAGCAATTAAAAAAATGAATTTGTAAAATACGCCAAATCTACCATATAAAAACATGTTTTATAGTGTTTATGAAGTATCAGCATCAACAAAAATACATGGAAGTTAATAATGCTAAATAAGAATCATTTACTAAATTCATTGGTATTGGTTTCATGATACTAATTTTTTGTTTCACTAGTATTAATTTGCTATCAATTATATTCAATAACCATTACACACACATTGCATAAATCCAATATTATTATCAATATCTTCTAGTTTATTTTCAAAATAAGATGTTGATACTTTCCCAAAGTAGTATGAATGCAAATTCCTGTCTCAGCAAGCCTTGGGTGAACTGCTGCACTGCAATCTGAAAAAAAATGTAGTGAGTTAAATATGTAAAATTAGTGGAGAATTAATTGAGAATTGAGTGTTTCATAAGCAGTTTAAAATATGAATTTATAACACGAGTCAAAATTGTCATTTAAAAGCATGTTTATAGTGTTTATGAAGTATCAGCATCAACGAAATACATGGAATTAATAATACTTAATAAGAATCATTTACCCAATTAATTGGTCTAGGTTTCATGATATTTACTTTTTGTTTCACTAATATTAAGTTGCTATCAATTACATACAGTTATTATTACACGTACCTTGCAAAAGACCATTATTGTTATTATAAGTATCTTCTAGTTTATTTTCAAAATAAGATGTTGGTATTTTCCAAAGTGGTATAAATGCAAATTCCTGTCTCAGCAAGCCTTGATTGAACTGCTGCTCTGCAATCTGAAAAAAATGTAGTCAGTTAAATATGTAAAATTAGTGGAGAATTAATTGAGAATTGAGTGTTTCATAAGCAGTTTAAAATATGAATTTATAACACGAGTCAAAATTGTCATTTAAAAGCATGTTTATAGTGTTTATGAAGTATCAGCATCAATGAATTACATGGAAGTTAATAATGCTAAAAAAGAATCATTTACTTAATCCAATTGTCACTACTACACACCATAAGGAGAACGAAAATAATTCTATAACAACTAGTGCGTGGACAACACTGGATAATTTAGAAATTGAAACAATCAAAACAAAAACTAACAGACAACCTTCATTTTTAATACAAAATAATTGAAAACTATTTACAGTTGAAACTTTAACACAAGTACGAATGTAAAACTGTAAAAAGATACGAAATTTAAGCATAAACAGATGATAACAAATAATAATTATGATAAGCCATAAAAGATTGTACAAATTAACAGAATGTTTTGTACTTTTAAAAAAGAATACACTTGTACAATAACTGAAAAATACCCTTTTTCCATATGAATTTGATGATAATTTTTCAATGATAAATTTAAATCATTTTCTTAATGCATTGGTCGAGGATCAGGACACTGACTTGTGTTAACTTCGGCCGTAAAATATGAACAATTCGTTGATATTATAAATATTCTTTCGTAAATGTACAAGACATTCGGTCAAAAGCCTAATAAATATACCGCCCCACTCCTGAGAGCAGTGGAACGGTGAACGGCTCACAACCAACTAGATTCTTCCTGTGGCAGGTCAGCCGTCGACCATGGTATGGGGAACCTCCCGCCCTCTGTTGGTGTTAATATCCACTTAATGATTAATTCTTCTATAAACGGTTGAAAATGTGAATTTGTAATTTTTGTCAAAATTATCATTTATATATAGTCTAAATAAAAGATTTTTATAGCATAGGTAAATAAGAAGAATAAAAATTACAAGCTAAAAGTGTTTACTAATCTTTTATTCATATATATAACAAATAACAATTGTTTCACAACTAATAATTTATTATCAATTATATTCAATAACCATTACACACACATTGCATAAATCCAATATTATTATCAATATCTTCTAGTTTATTTTCAAAATAAGATGTTGATACTTTCCCAAAGTGGTATGAATGCAAATTTCTGTCTCAGCAAGCCTTGGGTGAACTGCTGCACTGCAATCTGAAAAAATGTAGTCAGTTAAATTTGTAAGATTGGTGGAGAATTAATTGAGAAATGAGTGTTTCATAATCAGTTTAAAATATGAATTTAAAACACGAGTCAAAATTATCATTTAAAAGCATGTTTACAGTGTTTATGAAGTATCAGCATCAATGAATTACATGGAAGTTAATAAAGTTAAATAAGAATCATTTACATAATTTAATGGTGTTGGTTTCATGTCAATTAATTGAGAATTGAGTGTTTCATAAGCCATAAAAAATTTGAATTTTTAATATACTCCAAAATTATCATATAAAAACAAGTTTTATAGAGTTTATGAAACATTGGCATAAATGAAATGTATGATAGTTATTAATGCTAAATTAGAACCATTTTCTCAATCTAGTGGTCAAGGTTTAAAGATACTAACATGAGAATTGAGTATTTTATAAGCAATTAAAAAAATGAATTTGTAAAATACGTCAAATTTACCATATAAAAACATGTTTTATAGAGTTTATGAAACATTGGCTTAAATGTAATGTATGAGAGTAATTAATGCTAAATAAGAAACATATTTTCTTTCTAGTGGTCAAGGTTTCAAGGTACTAACATGAGAATTGAGTATTTTATAAGCCATAAAAAATTTGAATTTGTAAATTACATTAAAATTATCATATAAAAACATGTTTTATAGAGTTTATGAAACATTGGCTTAAATGTAATGTATGAAAATAATTAATGCTAAATAAGAAACATATTCTCTTTCTAGTGGTGATGGTTTAAAGATACTAACATGAGAATTGAGTATTTTATAAGCAATTAAAAAAATGAATTTGTAAAATACGTCAAATTTACCATAAAAAAACATGTTTTATAGAGTTTATGAAACATTGGCTTAAATGTAATGTATGAGAGTAATTAATACTAAATAAGAAACATATTTTCTTTCTAGTGGTCAAGGTTTCAAGGTACTAACATGAGAATTGAGTATTTTATAAGCCATAAAAAATTTGAATTTGTAAAATACGTCAAATTTACCATATAAAAACATGTTTTATAGAGTTTATGAAACATTGGCTTAAATGTAATGTATGAGAGTAATTAATACTAAATAAGAAACATATTTTCTTTCTAGTGGTCAAGGTTTCAAGGTACTAACATGAGAATTGAGTATTTTATAAGCCATAAAAAATTTGAATTTGTAAATTACATTAAAATTATCATATAAAAACATGTTTTATAGAGTTTATGAAACATTGGCTTAAATGTAATGTATGAAAATAATTAATGCTAAATAAGAAACATATTCTCTTTCTAGTGGTGATGGTTTAAAGATACTAACATGAGAATTGAGTATTTTATAAGCAATTAAAAAAATGAATTTGTAAAATACGTCAAATTTACCATAAAAAAACATGTTTTATAGAGTTTATGAAACATTGGCTTAAATGTAATGTATGAGAGTAATTAATACTAAATAAGAAACATATTTTCTTTCTAGTGGTCAAGGTTTCAAGGTACTAACATGAGAATTGAGTATTTTATAAGCCATAAAAAATTTGAATTTGTAAATTACATTAAAATTATCATATAAAAACATGTTTTATAGAGTTTATGAAACATTGGCTTAAATGTAATGTATGAAAATAATTAATGCTAAATAAGAAACATATTCTCTTTCTAGTGGTGATGGTTTAAAGATACTAACATGAGAATTGAGTATTTTATAAGCAATTAAAAAAATGAATTTGTAAAATACGTCAAATTTACCATAAAAAAACATGTTTTATAGAGTTTATGAAACATTGGCTTAAATGTAATGTATGAGAGTAATTAATACTAAATAAGAAACATATTTTCTTTCTAGTGGTCAAGGTTTCAAGGTACTAACATGAGAATTGAGTATTTTATAAGCAATTAAAAAAATGAATTTGTAAAATACGCCAAATTTACCATATAAAAACATGTTTTATAGTGTTTATGAAACATTGGCTTAAATGTAATGTATGAGAGTAATTAATACTAAATAAGAAACATATTTTCTTTCTAGTGGTCAAGGTTTCAAGGTACTAACATGAGAATTGAGTATTTTATAAGCCATTAAAAAAATGAATTTGTAATTTACATTAAAATTATCATATAAAAACATGTTTTATAGAGTTTATGAAACATTGGCTTACATGTAATGTATGAAAATAATTATTGCTAAATAAGAAACATATTCTCTTTCTAGTAGTGAAGGTTTCAAGATACTAACATGAGAATTGAGTATTTTATAAGCAATTAAAAAAATGAATTTGTAAAATACGCCAAATCTACCATATAAAAACATGTTTTATAGTGTTTATGAAGTATCAGCATCAACAAAAATACATGGAAGTTAATAATGCTAAATAAGAATCATTTACTAAATTCATTGGTATTGGTTTCATGATACTAATTTTTTGTTTCACTAGTATTAATTTGCTATCAATTATATTCAATAACCATTACACACACATTGCATAAATCCAATATTATTATCAATATCTTCTAGTTTATTTTCAAAATAAGATGTTGATACTTTCCCAAAGTAGTATGAATGCAAATTCCTGTCTCAGCAAGCCTTGGGTGAACTGCTGCACTGCAATCTGAAAAAAAATGTAGTGAGTTAAATATGTAAAATTAGTGGAGAATTAATTGAGAATTGAGTGTTTCATAAGCAGTTTAAAATATGAATTTATAACACGAGTCAAAATTGTCATTTAAAAGCATGTTTATAGTGTTTATGAAGTATCAGCATCAACGAAATACATGGAATTAATAATACTTAATAAGAATCATTTACCCAATTAATTGGTCTAGGTTTCATGATATTTACTTTTTGTTTCACTAATATTAAGTTGCTATCAATTACATACAGTTATTATTACACGTACCTTGCAAAAGACCATTATTGTTATTATAAGTATCTTCTAGTTTATTTTCAAAATAAGATGTTGGTATTTTCCAAAGTGGTATAAATGCAAATTCCTGTCTCAGCAAGCCTTGATTGAACTGCTGCTCTGCAATCTGAAAAAAATGTAGTCAGTTAAATATGTAAAATTAGTGGAGAATTAATTGAGAATTGAGTGTTTCATAAGCAGTTTAAAATATGAATTTATAACACGAGTCAAAATTGTCATTTAAAAGCATGTTTATAGTGTTTATGAAGTATCAGCATCAATGAATTACATGGAAGTTAATAATGCTAAAAAAGAATCATTTACTTAATCCAATTGTCACTACTACACACCATAAGGAGAACGAAAATAATTCTATAACAACTAGTGCGTGGACAACACTGGATAATTTAGAAATTGAAACAATCAAAACAAAAACTAACAGACAACCTTCATTTTTAATACAAAATAATTGAAAACTATTTACAGTTGAAACTTTAACACAAGTACGAATGTAAAACTGTAAAAAGATACGAAATTTAAGCATAAACAGATGATAACAAATAATAATTATGATAAGCCATAAAAGATTGTACAAATTAACAGAATGTTTTGTACTTTTAAAAAAGAATACACTTGTACAATAACTGAAAAATACCCTTTTTCCATATGAATTTGATGATAATTTTTCAATGATAAATTTAAATCATTTTCTTAATGCATTGGTCGAGGATCAGGACACTGACTTGTGTTAACTTCGGCCGTAAAATATGAACAATTCGTTGATATTATAAATATTCTTTCGTAAATGTACAAGACATTCGGTCAAAAGCCTAATAAATATACCGCCCCACTCCTGAGAGCAGTGGAACGGTGAACGGCTCACAACCAACTAGATTCTTCCTGTTGCAGGTCAGCCGTCGACCATGGTATGGGGAACCTCCCGCCCTCTGTTGGTGTTAATATCGACTTAATGATTAATTCTTCTATAAACGGTTGAAAATGTGAATTTGTAATTTTTGTCAAAATTATCATTTATATATAGTCTAAATAAAAGATTTTTATAGCATAGGTAAATAAGAAGAATAAAAATTACAAGCTAAAAGTGTTTACTAATCTTTTATTCATATATATAACAAATAACAATTGTTTCACAACTAATAATTTATTATCAATTATATTCAATAACCATTACACACACATTGCATAAATCCAATATTATTATCAATATCTTCTAGTTTATTTTCAAAATAAGATGTTGATACTTTCCCAAAGTGGTATGAATGCAAATTTCTGTCTCAGCAAGCCTTGGGTGAACTGCTGCACTGCAATCTGAAAAAATGTAGTCAGTTAAATTTGTAAGATTGGTGGAGAATTAATTGAGAAATGAGTGTTTCATAATCAGTTTAAAATATGAATTTAAAACACGAGTCAAAATTATCATTTAAAAGCATGTTTACAGTGTTTATGAAGTATCAGCATCAATGAATTACATGGAAGTTAATAAAGTTAAATAAGAATCATTTACATAATTTAATGGTGTTGGTTTCATGTCAATTAATTGAGAATTGAGTGTTTCATAAGCCATAAAAAATTTGAATTTTTAATATACTCCAAAATTATCATATAAAAACAAGTTTTATAGAGTTTATGAAACATTGGCATAAATGAAATGTATGATAGTTATTAATGCTAAATTAGAACCATTTTCTCAATCTAGTGGTCAAGGTTTAAAGATACTAACATGAGAATTGAGTATTTTATAAGCAATTAAAAAAATGAATTTGTAAAATACGTCAAATTTACCATATAAAAACATGTTTTATAGAGTTTATGAAACATTGGCTTAAATGTAATGTATGAGAGTAATTAATGCTAAATAAGAAACATATTTTCTTTCTAGTGGTCAAGGTTTCAAGGTACTAACATGAGAATTGAGTATTTTATAAGCCATAAAAAATTTGAATTTGTAAATTACATTAAAATTATCATATAAAAACATGTTTTATAGAGTTTATGAAACATTGGCTTAAATGTAATGTATGAAAATAATTAATGCTAAATAAGAAACATATTCTCTTTCTAGTGGTGATGGTTTAAAGATACTAACATGAGAATTGAGTATTTTATAAGCAATTAAAAAAATGAATTTGTAAAATACGTCAAATTTACCATAAAAAAACATGTTTTATAGAGTTTATGAAACATTGGCTTAAATGTAATGTATGAGAGTAATTAATACTAAATAAGAAACATATTTTCTTTCTAGTGGTCAAGGTTTCAAGGTACTAACATGAGAATTGAGTATTTTATAAGCCATAAAAAATTTGAATTTGTAAATTACATTAAAATTATCATATAAAAACATGTTTTATAGAGTTTATGAAACATTGGCTTAAATGTAATGTATGAAAATAATTAATGCTAAATAAGAAACATATTCTCTTTCTAGTGGTGATGGTTTAAAGATACTAACATGAGAATTGAGTATTTTATAAGCAATTAAAAAAATGAATTTGTAAAATACGTCAAATTTACCATAAAAAAACATGTTTTATAGAGTTTATGAAACATTGGCTTAAATGTAATGTATGAGAGTAATTAATACTAAATAAGAAACATATTTTCTTTCTAGTGGTCAAGGTTTCAAGGTACTAACATGAGAATTGAGTATTTTATAAGCAATTAAAAAAATGAATTTGTAAAATACGCCAAATTTACCATATAAAAACATGTTTTATAGTGTTTATGAAACATTGGCTTAAATGTAATGTATGAGAGTAATTAATACTAAATAAGAAACATATTTTCTTTCTAGTGGTCAAGGTTTCAAGGTACTAACATGAGAATTGAGTATTTTATAAGCAATTAAAAAAATGAATTTGTAATTTACATTAAAATTATCATATAAAAACATGTTTTATAGAGTTTATGAAACATTGGCTTAAATGTAATGTATGAAAATAATTATGCTAAATAAGAAACATATTCTCTTTCTAGTAGGTGAAGGTTTCAAGATACTAACATGAGAATTGAGTATTTTATAAGCAATTAAAAAAATGAATTTGTAAAATACGCCAAATCTACCATATAAAAACATGTTTTATAGTGTTTATGAAGTATCAGCATCAACAAAAATACATGGAAGTTAATAATGCTAAATAAGAATCATTTACTAATTCATTGGTATTGGTTTCATGATACTAATTTTTTGTTTCACTAGTATTAATTTGCTATCAATTATATTCAATAACCATTACACACACATTGCATAAATCCAATATTATTATCAATATCTTCTAGTTTATTTTCAAAATAAGATGTTGATACTTTCCCAAAGTAGTATGAATGCAAATTCCTGTCTCAGCAAGCCTTGGGTGAACTGCTGCACTGCAATCTGAAAAAAAATGTAGTGAGTTAAATATGTAAAATTAGTGGAGAATTAATTGAGAATTGAGTGTTTCATAAGCAGTTTAAAATATGAATTTATAACACGAGTCAAAATTGTCATTTAAAAGCATGTTTATAGTGTTTATGAAGTATCAGCATCAACGAAATACATGGAATTAATAATACTTAATAAGAATCATTTACCCAATTAATTGGTCTAGGTTTCATGATATTTACTTTTTGTTTCACTAATATTAAGTTGCTATCAATTACATACAGTTATTATTACACGTACCTTGCAAAAGACCATTATTGTTATTATAAGTATCTTCTAGTTTATTTTCAAAATAAGATGTTGGTATTTTCCAAAGTGGTATAAATGCAAATTCCTGTCTCAGCAAGCCTTGATTGAACTGCTGCTCTGCAATCTGAAAAAAATGTAGTCAGTTAAATATGTAAAATTAGTGGAGAATTAATTGAGAATTGAGTGTTTCATAAGCAGTTTAAAATATGAATTTATAACACGAGTCAAAATTGTCATTTAAAAGCATGTTTATAGTGTTTATGAAGTATCAGCATCAATGAATTACATGGAAGTTAATAATGCTAAAAAAGAATCATTTACTTAATCCAATTGTCACTACTACACACCATAAGGAGAACGAAAATAATTCTATAACAACTAGTGCGTGGACAACACTGGATAATTTAGAAATTGAAACAATCAAAACAAAAACTAACAGACAACCTTCATTTTTAATACAAAATAATTGAAAACTATTTACAGTTGAAACTTTAACACAAGTACGAATGTAAAACTGTAAAAAGATACGAAATTTAAGCATAAACAGATGATAACAAATAATAATTATGATAAGCCATAAAAGATTGTACAAATTAACAGAATGTTTTGTACTTTTAAAAAAGAATACACTTGTACAATAACTGAAAAATACCCTTTTTCCATATGAATTTGATGATAATTTTTCAATGATAAATTTAAATCATTTTCTTAATGCATTGGTCGAGGATCAGGACACTGACTTGTGTTAACTTCGGCCGTAAAATATGAACAATTCGTTGATATTATAAATATTCTTTCGTAAATGTACAAGACATTCGGTCAAAAGCCTAATAAATATACCGCCCCACTCCCGAGAGCAGTGGAACGGTGAACGGCTCACAACCAACTAGATTCTTCCTGTTGCAGGTCAGCCGTCGACCATGGTATGGGGAACCTCCCGCCCTCTGTTGGTGTTAATATCGACTTAATGATTAATTCTTCTATAAACGGTTGAAAATGTGAATTTGTAATTTTTGTCAAAATTATCATTTATATATAGTCTAAATAAAAGATTTTTATAGCATAGGTAAATAAGAAGAATAAAAATTACAAGCTAAAAGTGTTTACTAATCTTTTATTCATATATATAACAAATAACAATTGTTTCACAACTAATAATTTATTATCAATTATATTCAATAACCATTACACACACATTGCATAAATCCAATATTATTATCAATATCTTCTAGTTTATTTTCAAAATAAGATGTTGATACTTTCCCAAAGTGGTATGAATGCAAATTTCTGTCTCAGCAAGCCTTGGGTGAACTGCTGCACTGCAATCTGAAAAAATGTAGTCAGTTAAATTTGTAAGATTGGTGGAGAATTAATTGAGAAATGAGTGTTTCATAATCAGTTTAAAATATGAATTTAAAACACGAGTCAAAATTATCATTTAAAAGCATGTTTACAGTGTTTATGAAGTATCAGCATCAATGAATTACATGGAAGTTAATAAAGTTAAATAAGAATCATTTACATAATTTAATGGTGTTGGTTTCATGTCAATTAATTGAGAATTGAGTGTTTCATAAGCCATAAAAAATTTGAATTTTTAATATACTCCAAAATTATCATATAAAAACAAGTTTTATAGAGTTTATGAAACATTGGCATAAATGAAATGTATGATAGTTATTAATGCTAAATTAGAACCATTTTCTCAATCTAGTGGTCAAGGTTTAAAGATACTAACATGAGAATTGAGTATTTTATAAGCAATTAAAAAAATGAATTTGTAAAATACGTCAAATTTACCATATAAAAACATGTTTTATAGAGTTTATGAAACATTGGCTTAAATGTAATGTATGAGAGTAATTAATGCTAAATAAGAAACATATTTTCTTTCTAGTGGTCAAGGTTTCAAGGTACTAACATGAGAATTGAGTATTTTATAAGCCATAAAAAATTTGAATTTGTAAATTACATTAAAATTATCATATAAAAACATGTTTTATAGAGTTTATGAAACATTGGCTTAAATGTAATGTATGAAAATAATTAATGCTAAATAAGAAACATATTCTCTTTCTAGTGGTGATGGTTTAAAGATACTAACATGAGAATTGAGTATTTTATAAGCAATTAAAAAAATGAATTTGTAAAATACGTCAAATTTACCATAAAAAAACATGTTTTATAGAGTTTATGAAACATTGGCTTAAATGTAATGTATGAGAGTAATTAATACTAAATAAGAAACATATTTTCTTTCTAGTGGTCAAGGTTTCAAGGTACTAACATGAGAATTGAGTATTTTATAAGCCATAAAAAATTTGAATTTGTAAATTACATTAAAATTATCATATAAAAACATGTTTTATAGAGTTTATGAAACATTGGCTTAAATGTAATGTATGAAAATAATTAATGCTAAATAAGAAACATATTCTCTTTCTAGTGGTGATGGTTTAAAGATACTAACATGAGAATTGAGTATTTTATAAGCAATTAAAAAAATGAATTTGTAAAATACGTCAAATTTACCATAAAAAAACATGTTTTATAGAGTTTATGAAACATTGGCTTAAATGTAATGTATGAGAGTAATTAATACTAAATAAGAAACATATTTTCTTTCTAGTGGTCAAGGTTTCAAGGTACTAACATGAGAATTGAGTATTTTATAAGCAATTAAAAAATGAATTTGTAAAATACGCCAAATTTACCATATAAAAACATGTTTTATAGTGTTTATGAAACATTGGCTTAAATGTAATGTATGAGAGTAATTAATACTAAATAAGAAACATATTTTCTTTCTAGTGGTCAAGGTTTCAAGGTACTAACATGAGAATTGAGTATTTTATAAGCAATTAAAAAAATGAATTTGTAATTTACATTAAAATTATCATATAAAAACATGTTTTATAGAGTTTATGAAACATTGGCTTACATGTAATGTATGAAAATAATTATTGCTAAATAAGAAACATATTCTCTTTCTAGTAGTGAAGGTTTCAAGATACTAACATGAGAATTGAGTATTTTATAAGCAATTAAAAAAATGAATTTGTAAAATACGCCAAATTTACCATATAAAAACATGTTTTATAGAGTTTATGAAGTATCAGCATCAACAAAAATACATGGAAGTTAATAATGCTAAATAAGAATCATTTACTAAATTCATTGGTATTGGTTTCATGATACTAATTTTTTGTTTCACTAGTATTAATTTGCTATCAATTATATTCAATAACCATTACACACACATTGCATAAATCCAATATTATTATCAATATCTTCTAGTTTATTTTCAAAATAAGATGTTGATACTTTCCCAAAGTAGTATGAATGCAAATTCCTGTCTCAGCAAGCCTTGGGTGAACTGCTGCACTGCAATCTGAAAAAAAATGTAGTGAGTTAAATATGTAAAATTAGTGGAGAATTAATTGAGAATTGAGTGTTTCATAAGCAGTTTAAAATATGAATTTATAACACGAGTCAAAATTGTCATTTAAAAGCATGTTTATAGTGTTTATGAAGTATCAGCATCAACGAAATACATGGAATTAATAATACTTAATAAGAATCATTTACCCAATTAATTGGTCTAGGTTTCATGATATTTACTTTTTGTTTCACTAATATTAAGTTGCTATCAATTACATACAGTTATTATTACACGTACCTTGCAAAAGACCATTATTGTTATTATAAGTATCTTCTAGTTTATTTTCAAAATAAGATGTTGGTATTTTCCAAAGTGGTATAAATGCAAATTCCTGTCTCAGCAAGCCTTGATTGAACTGCTGCTCTGCAATCTGAAAAAAATGTAGTCAGTTAAATATGTAAAATTAGTGGAGAATTAATTGAGAATTGAGTGTTTCATAAGCAGTTTAAAATATGAATTTATAACACGAGTCAAAATTGTCATTTAAAAGCATGTTTATAGTGTTTATGAAGTATCAGCATCAATGAATTACATGGAAGTTAATAATGCTAAAAAAGAATCATTTACTTAATCCAATTGTCACTACTACACACCATAAGGAGAACGAAAATAATTCTATAACAACTAGTGCGTGGACAACACTGGATAATTTAGAAATTGAAACAATCAAAACAAAAACTAACAGACAACCTTCATTTTTAATACAAAATAATTGAAAACTATTTACAGTTGAAACTTTAACACAAGTACGAATGTAAAACTGTAAAAAGATACGAAATTTAAGCATAAACAGATGATAACAAATAATAATTATGATAAGCCATAAAAGATTGTACAAATTAACAGAATGTTTTGTACTTTTAAAAAAGAATACACTTGTACAATAACTGAAAAATACCCTTTTTCCATATGAATTTGATGATAATTTTTCAATGATAAATTTAAATCATTTTCTTAATGCATTGGTCGAGGATCAGGACACTGACTTGTGTTAACTTCGGCCGTAAAATATGAACAATTCGTTGATATTATAAATATTCTTTCGTAAATGTACAAGACATTCGGTCAAAAGCCTAATAAATATACCGCCCCACTCCCGAGAGCAGTGGAACGGTGAACGGCTCACAACCAACTAGATTCTTCCTGTTGCAGGTCAGCCGTCGACCATGGTATGGGGAACCTCCCGCCCTCTGTTGGTGTTAATATCGACTTAATGATTAATTCTTCTATAAACGGTTGAAAATGTGAATTTGTAATTTTTGTCAAAATTATCATTTATATATAGTCTAAATAAAAGATTTTTATAGCATAGGTAAATAAGAAGAATAAAAATTACAAGCTAAAAGTGTTTACTAATCTTTTATTCATATATATAACAAATAACAATTGTTTCACAACTAATAATTTATTATCAATTATATTCAATAACCATTACACACACATTGCATAAATCCAATATTATTATCAATATCTTCTAGTTTATTTTCAAAATAAGATGTTGATACTTTCCCAAAGTGGTATGAATGCAAATTTCTGTCTCAGCAAGCCTTGGGTGAACTGCTGCACTGCAATCTGAAAAAATGTAGTCAGTTAAATTTGTAAGATTGGTGGAGAATTAATTGAGAAATGAGTGTTTCATAATCAGTTTAAAATATGAATTTAAAACACGAGTCAAAATTATCATTTAAAAGCATGTTTACAGTGTTTATGAAGTATCAGCATCAATGAATTACATGGAAGTTAATAAAGTTAAATAAGAATCATTTACATAATTTAATGGTGTTGGTTTCATGTCAATTAATTGAGAATTGAGTGTTTCATAAGCCATAAAAAATTTGAATTTTTAATATACTCCAAAATTATCATATAAAAACAAGTTTTATAGAGTTTATGAAACATTGGCATAAATGAAATGTATGATAGTTATTAATGCTAAATTAGAACCATTTTCTCAATCTAGTGGTCAAGGTTTAAAGATACTAACATGAGAATTGAGTATTTTATAAGCAATTAAAAAAATGAATTTGTAAAATACGTCAAATTTACCATATAAAAACATGTTTTATAGAGTTTATGAAACATTGGCTTAAATGTAATGTATGAGAGTAATTAATGCTAAATAAGAAACATATTTTCTTTCTAGTGGTCAAGGTTTCAAGGTACTAACATGAGAATTGAGTATTTTATAAGCCATAAAAAATTTGAATTTGTAAATTACATTAAAATTATCATATAAAAACATGTTTTATAGAGTTTATGAAACATTGGCTTAAATGTAATGTATGAAAATAATTAATGCTAAATAAGAAACATATTCTCTTTCTAGTGGTGATGGTTTAAAGATACTAACATGAGAATTGAGTATTTTATAAGCAATTAAAAAAATGAATTTGTAAAATACGTCAAATTTACCATAAAAAAACATGTTTTATAGAGTTTATGAAACATTGGCTTAAATGTAATGTATGAGAGTAATTAATACTAAATAAGAAACATATTTTCTTTCTAGTGGTCAAGGTTTCAAGGTACTAACATGAGAATTGAGTATTTTATAAGCCATAAAAAATTTGAATTTGTAAATTACATTAAAATTATCATATAAAAACATGTTTTATAGAGTTTATGAAACATTGGCTTAAATGTAATGTATGAAAATAATTAATGCTAAATAAGAAACATATTCTCTTTCTAGTGGTGATGGTTTAAAGATACTAACATGAGAATTGAGTATTTTATAAGCAATTAAAAAAATGAATTTGTAAAATACGTCAAATTTACCATAAAAAAACATGTTTTATAGAGTTTATGAAACATTGGCTTAAATGTAATGTATGAGAGTAATTAATACTAAATAAGAAACATATTTTCTTTCTAGTGGTCAAGGTTTCAAGGTACTAACATGAGAATTGAGTATTTTATAAGCAATTAAAAAAATGAATTTGTAAAATACGCCAAATTTACCATATAAAAACATGTTTTATAGTGTTTATGAAACATTGGCTTAAATGTAATGTATGAGAGTAATTAATACTAAATAAGAAACATATTTTCTTTCTAGTGGTCAAGGTTTCAAGGTACTAACATGAGAATTGAGTATTTTATAAGCAATTAAAAAAATGAATTTGTAATTTACATTAAAATTATCATATAAAAACATGTTTTATAGAGTTTATGAAACATTGGCTTACATGTAATGTATGAAAATAATTATTGCTAAATAAGAAACATATTCTCTTTCTAGTAGTGAAGGTTTCAAGATACTAACATGAGAATTGAGTATTTTATAAGCAATTAAAAAAATGAATTTGTAAAATACGCCAAATCTACCATATAAAAACATGTTTTATAGTGTTTATGAAGTATCAGCATCAACAAAAATACATGGAAGTTAATAATGCTAAATAAGAATCATTTACTAAATTCATTGGTATTGGTTTCATGATACTAATTTTTTGTTTCACTAGTATTAATTTGCTATCAATTATATTCAATAACCATTACACACACATTGCATAAATCCAATATTATTATCAATATCTTCTAGTTTATTTTCAAAATAAGATGTTGATACTTTCCCAAAGTAGTATGAATGCAAATTCCTGTCTCAGCAAGCCTTGGGTGAACTGCTGCACTGCAATCTGAAAAAAAATGTAGTGAGTTAAATATGTAAAATTAGTGGAGAATTAATTGAGAATTGAGTGTTTCATAAGCAGTTTAAAATATGAATTTATAACACGAGTCAAAATTGTCATTTAAAAGCATGTTTATAGTGTTTATGAAGTATCAGCATCAACGAAATACATGGAATTAATAATACTTAATAAGAATCATTTACCCAATTAATTGGTCTAGGTTTCATGATATTTACTTTTTGTTTCACTAATATTAAGTTGCTATCAATTACATACAGTTATTATTACACGTACCTTGCAAAAGACCATTATTGTTATTATAAGTATCTTCTAGTTTATTTTCAAAATAAGATGTTGGTATTTTCCAAAGTGGTATAAATGCAAATTCCTGTCTCAGCAAGCCTTGATTGAACTGCTGCTCTGCAATCTGAAAAAAATGTAGTCAGTTAAATATGTAAAATTAGTGGAGAATTAATTGAGAATTGAGTGTTTCATAAGCAGTTTAAAATATGAATTTATAACACGAGTCAAAATTGTCATTTAAAAGCATGTTTATAGTGTTTATGAAGTATCAGCATCAATGAATTACATGGAAGTTAATAATGCTAAAAAAGAATCATTTACTTAATCCAATTGTCACTACTACACACCATAAGGAGAACGAAAATAATTCTATAACAACTAGTGCGTGGACAACACTGGATAATTTAGAAATTGAAACAATCAAAACAAAAACTAACAGACAACCTTCATTTTTAATACAAAATAATTGAAAACTATTTACAGTTGAAACTTTAACACAAGTACGAATGTAAAACTGTAAAAAGATACGAAATTTAAGCATAAACAGATGATAACAAATAATAATTATGATAAGCCATAAAAGATTGTACAAATTAACAGAATGTTTTGTACTTTTAAAAAAGAATACACTTGTACAATAACTGAAAAATACCCTTTTTCCATATGAATTTGATGATAATTTTTCAATGATAAATTTAAATCATTTTCTTAATGCATTGGTCGAGGATCAGGACACTGACTTGTGTTAACTTCGGCCGTAAAATATGAACAATTCGTTGATATTATAAATATTCTTTCGTAAATGTACAAGACATTCGGTCAAAAGCCTAATAAATATACCGCCCCACTCCCGAGAGCAGTGGAACGGTGAACGGCTCACAACCAACTAGATTCTTCCTGTTGCAGGTCAGCCGTCGACCATGGTATGGGGAACCTCCCGCCCTCTGTTGGTGTTAATATCGACTTAATGATTAATTCTTCTATAAACGGTTGAAAATGTGAATTTGTAATTTTTGTCAAAATTATCATTTATATATAGTCTAAATAAAAGATTTTTATAGCATAGGTAAATAAGAAGAATAAAAATTACAAGCTAAAAGTGTTTACTAATCTTTTATTCATATATATAACAAATAACAATTGTTTCACAACTAATAATTTATTATCAATTATATTCAATAACCATTACACACACATTGCATAAATCCAATATTATTATCAATATCTTCTAGTTTATTTTCAAAATAAGATGTTGATACTTTCCCAAAGTGGTATGAATGCAAATTTCTGTCTCAGCAAGCCTTGGGTGAACTGCTGCACTGCAATCTGAAAAAATGTAGTCAGTTAAATTTGTAAGATTGGTGGAGAATTAATTGAGAAATGAGTGTTTCATAATCAGTTTAAAATATGAATTTAAAACACGAGTCAAAATTATCATTTAAAAGCATGTTTACAGTGTTTATGAAGTATCAGCATCAATGAATTACATGGAAGTTAATAAAGTTAAATAAGAATCATTTACATAATTTAATGGTGTTGGTTTCATGTCAATTAATTGAGAATTGAGTGTTTCATAAGCCATAAAAAATTTGAATTTTTAATATACTCCAAAATTATCATATAAAAACAAGTTTTATAGAGTTTATGAAACATTGGCATAAATGAAATGTATGATAGTTATTAATGCTAAATTAGAACCATTTTCTCAATCTAGTGGTCAAGGTTTAAAGATACTAACATGAGAATTGAGTATTTTATAAGCAATTAAAAAAATGAATTTGTAAAATACGTCAAATTTACCATATAAAAACATGTTTTATAGAGTTTATGAAACATTGGCTTAAATGTAATGTATGAGAGTAATTAATGCTAAATAAGAAACATATTTTCTTTCTAGTGGTCAAGGTTTCAAGGTACTAACATGAGAATTGAGTATTTTATAAGCCATAAAAAATTTGAATTTGTAAATTACATTAAAATTATCATATAAAAACATGTTTTATAGAGTTTATGAAACATTGGCTTAAATGTAATGTATGAAAATAATTAATGCTAAATAAGAAACATATTCTCTTTCTAGTGGTGATGGTTTAAAGATACTAACATGAGAATTGAGTATTTTATAAGCAATTAAAAAAATGAATTTGTAAAATACGTCAAATTTACCATAAAAAAACATGTTTTATAGAGTTTATGAAACATTGGCTTAAATGTAATGTATGAGAGTAATTAATACTAAATAAGAAACATATTTTCTTTCTAGTGGTCAAGGTTTCAAGGTACTAACATGAGAATTGAGTATTTTATAAGCCATAAAAAATTTGAATTTGTAAATTACATTAAAATTATCATATAAAAACATGTTTTATAGAGTTTATGAAACATTGGCTTAAATGTAATGTATGAAAATAATTAATGCTAAATAAGAAACATATTCTCTTTCTAGTGGTGATGGTTTAAAGATACTAACATGAGAATTGAGTATTTTATAAGCAATTAAAAAAATGAATTTGTAAAATACGTCAAATTTACCATAAAAAAACATGTTTTATAGAGTTTATGAAACATTGGCTTAAATGTAATGTATGAGAGTAATTAATACTAAATAAGAAACATATTTTCTTTCTAGTGGTCAAGGTTTCAAGGTACTAACATGAGAATTGAGTATTTTATAAGCAATTAAAAAAATGAATTTGTAAAATACGCCAAATTTACCATATAAAAACATGTTTTATAGTGTTTATGAAACATTGGCTTAAATGTAATGTATGAGAGTAATTAATACTAAATAAGAAACATATTTTCTTTCTAGTGGTCAAGGTTTCAAGGTACTAACATGAGAATTGAGTATTTTATAAGCAATTAAAAAAATGAATTTGTAATTTACATTAAAATTATCATATAAAAACATGTTTTATAGAGTTTATGAAACATTGGCTTACATGTAATGTATGAAAATAATTATTGCTAAATAAGAAACATATTCTCTTTCTAGTAGTGAAGGTTTCAAGATACTAACATGAGAATTGAGTATTTTATAAGCAATTAAAAAAATGAATTTGTAAAATACGCCAAATCTACCATATAAAAACATGTTTTATAGTGTTTATGAAGTATCAGCATCAACAAAAATACATGGAAGTTAATAATGCTAAATAAGAATCATTTACTAAATTCATTGGTATTGGTTTCATGATACTAATTTTTTGTTTCACTAGTATTAATTTGCTATCAATTATATTCAATAACCATTACACACACATTGCATAAATCCAATATTATTATCAATATCTTCTAGTTTATTTTCAAAATAAGATGTTGATACTTTCCCAAAGTAGTATGAATGCAAATTCCTGTCTCAGCAAGCCTTGGGTGAACTGCTGCACTGCAATCTGAAAAAAAATGTAGTGAGTTAAATATGTAAAATTAGTGGAGAATTAATTGAGAATTGAGTGTTTCATAAGCAGTTTAAAATATGAATTTATAACACGAGTCAAAATTGTCATTTAAAAGCATGTTTATAGTGTTTATGAAGTATCAGCATCAACGAAATACATGGAATTAATAATACTTAATAAGAATCATTTACCCAATTAATTGGTCTAGGTTTCATGATATTTACTTTTTGTTTCACTAATATTAAGTTGCTATCAATTACATACAGTTATTATTACACGTACCTTGCAAAAGACCATTATTGTTATTATAAGTATCTTCTAGTTTATTTTCAAAATAAGATGTTGGTATTTTCCAAAGTGGTATAAATGCAAATTCCTGTCTCAGCAAGCCTTGATTGAACTGCTGCTCTGCAATCTGAAAAAAATGTAGTCAGTTAAATATGTAAAATTAGTGGAGAATTAATTGAGAATTGAGTGTTTCATAAGCAGTTTAAAATATGAATTTATAACACGAGTCAAAATTGTCATTTAAAAGCATGTTTATAGTGTTTATGAAGTATCAGCATCAATGAATTACATGGAAGTTAATAATGCTAAAAAAGAATCATTTACTTAATCCAATTGTCACTACTACACACCATAAGGAGAACGAAAATAATTCTATAACAACTAGTGCGTGGACAACACTGGATAATTTAGAAATTGAAACAATCAAAACAAAAACTAACAGACAACCTTCATTTTTAATACAAAATAATTGAAAACTATTTACAGTTGAAACTTTAACACAAGTACGAATGTAAAACTGTAAAAAGATACGAAATTTAAGCATAAACAGATGATAACAAATAATAATTATGATAAGCCATAAAAGATTGTACAAATTAACAGAATGTTTTGTACTTTTAAAAAAGAATACACTTGTACAATAACTGAAAAATACCCTTTTTCCATATGAATTTGATGATAATTTTTCAATGATAAATTTAAATCATTTTCTTAATGCATTGGTCGAGGATCAGGACACTGACTTGTGTTAACTTCGGCCGTAAAATATGAACAATTCGTTGATATTATAAATATTCTTTCGTAAATGTACAAGACATTCGGTCAAAAGCCTAATAAATATACCGCCCCACTCCTGAGAGCAGTGGAACGGTGAACGGCTCACAACCAACTAGATTCTTCCTGTGGCAGGTCAGCCGTCGACCATGGTATGGGGAACCTCCCGCCCTCTGTTGGTGTTAATATCCACTTAATGATTAATTCTTCTATAAACGGTTGAAAATGTGAATTTGTAATTTTTGTCAAAATTATCATTTATATATAGTCTAAATAAAAGATTTTTATAGCATAGGTAAATAAGAAGAATAAAAATTACAAGCTAAAAGTGTTTACTAATCTTTTATTCATATATATAACAAATAACAATTGTTTCACAACTAATAATTTATTATCAATTATATTCAATAACCATTACACACACATTGCATAAATCCAATATTATTATCAATATCTTCTAGTTTATTTTCAAAATAAGATGTTGATACTTTCCCAAAGTGGTATGAATGCAAATTTCTGTCTCAGCAAGCCTTGGGTGAACTGCTGCACTGCAATCTGAAAAAATGTAGTCAGTTAAATTTGTAAGATTGGTGGAGAATTAATTGAGAAATGAGTGTTTCATAATCAGTTTAAAATATGAATTTAAAACACGAGTCAAAATTATCATTTAAAAGCATGTTTACAGTGTTTATGAAGTATCAGCATCAATGAATTACATGGAAGTTAATAAAGTTAAATAAGAATCATTTACATAATTTAATGGTGTTGGTTTCATGTCAATTAATTGAGAATTGAGTGTTTCATAAGCCATAAAAAATTTGAATTTTTAATATACTCCAAAATTATCATATAAAAACAAGTTTTATAGAGTTTATGAAACATTGGCATAAATGAAATGTATGATAGTTATTAATGCTAAATTAGAACCATTTTCTCAATCTAGTGGTCAAGGTTTAAAGATACTAACATGAGAATTGAGTATTTTATAAGCAATTAAAAAAATGAATTTGTAAAATACGTCAAATTTACCATATAAAAACATGTTTTATAGAGTTTATGAAACATTGGCTTAAATGTAATGTATGAGAGTAATTAATGCTAAATAAGAAACATATTTTCTTTCTAGTGGTCAAGGTTTCAAGGTACTAACATGAGAATTGAGTATTTTATAAGCCATAAAAAATTTGAATTTGTAAATTACATTAAAATTATCATATAAAACATGTTTTATAGAGTTTATGAAACATTGGCTTAAATGTAATGTATGAAAATAATTAATGCTAAATAAGAAACATATTCTCTTTCTAGTGGTGATGGTTTAAAGATACTAACATGAGAATTGAGTATTTTATAAGCAATTAAAAAAATGAATTTGTAAAATACGTCAAATTTACCATAAAAAAACATGTTTTATAGAGTTTATGAAACATTGGCTTAAATGTAATGTATGAGAGTAATTAATACTAAATAAGAAACATATTTTCTTTCTAGTGGTCAAGGTTTCAAGGTACTAACATGAGAATTGAGTATTTTATAAGCCATAAAAAATTGAATTTGTAATTACATTAAATTATCATATAAAAACATGTTTTATAGTGTTTATGAAACATTGGCTTAAATGTAATGTATGAAAATAATTAATGCTAAATAAGAAACATATTCTCTTTCTAGTGGTGATGGTTTAAAGATACTAACATGAGAATTGAGTATTTTATAAGCAATTAAAAAAATGAATTGTAAAATACGTCAAATTTACCATAAAAAACATGTTTTATAGAGTTTATGAAACAAATTGGCTTAAATGTAAATGTATGAGAGTAATAATACTAAATAAAAAGAACACATATTTTCTTTATAGTGGTCAACAGGTTTCAAAGGTATAACATGAGAATTGAGTATTTTTATAAGCAATTAAAAAAACTGATTTGTAAAATACGCCCAAATTACCATATAAAACATGGTGTATAGTGTTTATGAAACATTGGCTTAATGTAATGTATGAGAGTAATTATACTAAATAGAAAACATATTTTATTTCTAGTGGTCAAAGGGGGGAAACCGACCTGGTAATAATGAGAATTGAGTAATTTTATAAGCAATGAAAAAATGAATTTGTAATTTACATTAAATTATCATTATAAAACATGTTTTATAGAGTTTATGAAACATTGGCTACATGTAATGTATGAAATAATTATTGCTAAATAAGAAACAATTCTCTTTCTAGTAGTGAAGGTTTCAAGATACTAACATGAGAATTGAGTATTTTATAAGCAATTAAAAAAATGAATTTGTAAAATACGCCAAATTACCATATAAAAACATGTTTTATAGTGTTTATGAAGTATCAGCATCTAACAAAAATACATGAAGTTAATAATGCAAATAGAATCATTTACTTAATTCATTGGTATTGGTTTCATGATACTATTTTTTGTTTCACTAGTATTAATTTGCTATCAATTATATTCAATAACATTACACACACATTGATATCCAATATTTTATTTCAATATCTTCTAGTTTATTTTCAAAATAAGATGTTGATACTTTCCCAAAGTAGTATGAATGCAAATTCCTGTCTCAGCAAGCCTTGGGTGAACTGCTGCACTGCAATCTGAAAAAAATGTAGTGAGTTAAATATGTAAAATTAGTGGAGAATTTAATTGAGAATTGAGGTTTCATAAGCAGTTTAAAATATGAATTTATAACACGAGTCAAAATTGTCATTTAAAAGCATGTTTATAGTGTTTATGAAGTATCAGCATCAACGAAATACATGGAATTAATAATACTTAATAAGAATCATTTACCCAATTAATTGGTCTAGGTTTCATGATATTACTTTTGTTTCACTAATATTAAGTTGCTATCAATTACATACAGTTATTATTACACGTACCTTGCAAAAGACCATTATTGTTATTATAAGTATTCTAGTTTATTTTCAAAATAAGATGTTGGTATTTCCAAAGTGGTATAAATGCAAATTCCTGTCTCAGCAAGCCTGATTGAACTGCTGCTCTGCAATCTGAAAAAAATGTAGTCAGTTAAATATGTAAAATTAGTGGAGAATTAATTGAGAATTGAGTGTTCATAAGCAGTTTAAAATATGAATTTATAACACGAGTCAAAATTGTCATTTAAAAGCATGTTTATAGTGTTTATGAAGTATCAGCATCAATGAATTACATGGAAGTTAATAATGCTAAAAAAGAATCATTTACTTAATCCAATTGTCACTACTACACACCATAAGGAGAACGAAAATAATTCTATAACAACTAGTGCGTGGACAACACTGGATAATTTAGAAATTGAAAAATCAAAACAAAAACTAACAGACAACCTTCATTTTAATACAAAATAATTGAAAACTATTTACAGTTGAAACTTTAACACAAGTACGAATGTAAAACTGTAAAAGATACGAAATTTAAGCATAAACAGATGATAACAAATAATAATTATGATAAGCCATAAAGATTGTACAAATTAACAGAATGTTTTGTACTTTTAAAAAAGAATACATGTACAATAACTGAAAAATACCCTTTTTCCATATGAATTTGATGATATTTTTCAATGATAAATTTAAATCATTTTTAATGCATTGGTCGAGGATCAGGACACTGACTTGTGTTAACTTCGGCCGTAAAATATGAACAATTCGTTGATATTATAAATATTCTTTCGTAAATGTACAAGACATTCGGTCAAAAGCCTAATAAATATACCGCCCCACTCCCGAGAGCAGTGGAACGGTGAACGGCTCACAACCAACTAGATTCTTCCTGTTGCAGGTCAGCCGTCGACCATGGTATGGGAAACTCCCGCCCTCTGTGGTGTTAATATCGACTTAATGATTAATTCTTCTATAAAACGGTTGTGATGATTTGAAAATGGAATTTGTAATTTTGTCAAAATTATCATTTATATATAGTCTAAATAAAAGATTTTATAGCATAGGTAAATAAGAAGAATAAAAATTACAAGCTAAAAGTGTTTACTAATCTTTTATTCATATATATAACAAATAACAATTGTTTCACAACTAATAATTTATTATCAATTATATTCAATAACCATTACACACACATTGCATAAATCCAATATTATTATCAATATCTTCTAGTTTATTTTCAAAATAAGATGTTGATACTTTCCCAAAGTGGTATGAATGCAAATTTCTGTCTCAGCAAGCCTTGGGTGAACTGCTGCACTGCAATCTGAAAAATGTAGTCAGTTAAATTTGTAAGATTGGTGGAGAATTAATGAGAAATGAGTGTTTCATAATCAGTTTAAAATATGAATTTAAAACACGAGTCAAAATTATCATTTAAAAGCATGTTTACAGTGTTTATGAAGTATCAGCATCAATGAATTACATGGAAGTTAATAAAGTTAAATAAGAATATTTAAATAATTTAATGGTGTTGGTTTTTTTCATGTCAATTAATGAGAATTGAGTGTTTCATAAGCCATAAAAAATTTGAATTTTTAATATACTCAAAAATTATCATTTAAAAACAGTTTTATAGAGTTTATGAAACATTGGCATAAATGAAATGTATGATAGTTATTAATGCTAAATAGAACCATTTTCTCAATCTAGTGGTCAAGGTTTAAAGTACTAACATGAGAATTGAGTATTTTATAAGCAATTAAAAAAAAT